>NC_056570.1:32019381-32019488 GCF_013358625.1 Macadamia integrifolia | reverse complement strand
TCCGAGCCAGTGCCAGAGGAGACGAGAGTACCCAAGCCGTGTACATACACATATCATAAGGTCATGTATAGATAAAGCAGGTATATAGCCGTATCTTAAGGTGCATA
>NC_056570.1:31956983-32019257 GCF_013358625.1 Macadamia integrifolia | reverse complement strand
TGCTGAGGGCCGAATTCTGTCAAAATCCCACTTGTTGGCCAAGGTTTGGCCCTCAGGTGGGTGATCACAGGTGGGCGCATCCGCCCACCTGAGTGACCCACCCATATGATTACTTAGTTATTTTAGAAAGTATAAATAGCTATCTTATGTTTTCTTTTTTTTCTTTTTCTCATTTATGACACTCGGACGTTTGGTCAGAAGAGTAAATAGGAGAGAGAAAGGAAGGGAAAGAAGAGGAAAAGAGAAGGAAGAGGAAGAAGAGATGGATTTCAGCGGCGCCGAGGCTTGATCTTCCCATTCCGACGCCGGAAGAGTGATCTCCAATACGAGATCTACGTTTAGAGGTGAGCAAAGGATAGGTTCTTTAAACTTTCACCATACCCAAGTAAAACCCTTGATTTGGGTAGAGTTTCTTGAGGTCTTGTAGATTCCCCTTGAGATGATGAATCTAAGGTTTAATAGATGATCTATATGTTGATTTTGAAGGATTTGAAGAAGTGTTTACAAGGTTGGCAAGAGCATTGGTGATTTGAAGTGATTTTGGGGTTTTGAAGGTTTTCTTGAGCAAAGAAGGTAAGATGGCTTTCCATTCCTTAAATCTAACCTAGATCTAGGTTAGAACCATCTTATGAGACCTTGAATGTGTGAAGAATGGGTTTGCAAAAACCCCATTTAATTCCCCAAAGGTTGGGGAAAGTTTGGGAAAAAATGGCACTTTCTAGCTAAGACCGGTGGGCCAGACCAGTGGGCCAAATGGCCCGCTTGAGGGCACCCGCCTGAGAGGGCAGACCCTCGGGCCCAACCGACGGGCCGACCGGTGGGCCACCCTGTCTGTCGATCTTAGCAGGACCCTCGGGCCCAACTGGCGGGCCCAATTGGTGGGCCGACCGACGGGCCGACCTGCCCGTCGGTCATAACCGATGGGTCTGACTGGTGGGTCATGACAGGTGGGTTGTCCGACCCACCCGAGAGGCTCCTAACATGATTTTTACGTCCGAATGGACCCAAACGGACGTGCGACCTTCTTTTAGGATTCTAAACATGATATTGTCATTGGATCTTGTTAATTTTGATCCCAAAATGGTGAATTGCTAACCCCATTCACTTATGTTAGGTTCACCAACACGTACGCTTCTCGCACCGGATCTTACCCATACCGAGCGTGAGTTCTTGTACACTATAGGTAAGTGGGGAGAGGACGTTTGGCCTTATGTTAAGGCTTGTTTGGAATTCATTTAATTGTATCTAGATTAGTCATGTCATCATGCGAATTATGTATAACTTAGCCATCCTCATATTATTATGACTTGTGTGTTGTGTTTATTTTCTTAATGTCAAATGATGATGTGAATATGTGATGAATGATGACATCATTGTGCATAATGAATTAGTAGACTAGATGCCGTAGTCGGCTTGGAAACGAGTGCATTGGTGGCCCGTGGAATGGGACGTGGAGGCACTATGCAATCGTACTATGTCATATAGGAGCATGCGGTCTAGGATTATCATCTTCCCGTGTTACGACCCTTCCTAACATGGGTTGAGGTGTTGGGTTACCATTTGGGGGGAAGCAGTGGTCATGGTTGTCGGGTCACTGTGGTGGTTAGACATACGCCCGGCTGGTTAATAGGACAGTCGGCAACCCCAGTGGTATATTCAAGAGGGCCAATCGTACTGTTTTTATATTGCTGGAGTCAGCACCTTTATTTTTGTCATTTACTTTATGTTGAGAGCTGGTGGTCGGTATGTTTTACTTTTCCGAGTACTCACGGTGGGCCTTCTCTGACAGCCCTATGGGCATATCGCGGGATGGAGTTCGCGGCTCATACCCAGAGTATACGCGCACTGTGGTTGTAGTAGCACTAAACCAAGGACTTAGTAATGTTGTTTAGGTGGATGTGATTAAAAATGAATTGCATAGCATATAGTGCATATGGTTGTGATTTGTTGTGTGGACTGCTGTGTGGTCCTTTTTTTCACTTATTGAGCTAGTGAGCTCATCCCATGTGTGCGCCTCTTTTAGATGATTTTATAGGTCATCAACCTGAAGAGCACGGGTCGGGCCCCACAGTTGAATTCCCTGAAGAGGATTGGTGGGTCTCCGAGGAATTAGAGCACGACACGGATTGCTCGTGCGAGGGCTATGCTACGGGACCACAGCTCTGATGCCGAGCTGAGCTTAACTGTTGATACCAAGCTGAGCTCTTCTTTTTGATACCGAGCTGAGCTGTACCCTTTGTGTTTTTGATGATCCCTTTTGTGTACTTGATATGTAAATTGTATTCTTTTGTGTAAATATCATGCCTGCGAGCCCACATGTACTTAACTATGTATTACAATTTGGGTATCAAGTATAATGGGAATATTTACAGGTAAATTTAAGCCTTTCGCTGAACTGATGAACATTTTCTTAGTTGTGTGTATGCTGTGGTTGGATACTGTATCAGATGATCCTGGTAGGTTTGGGTTAACCGGTGTTAACCCGGTCACCGATTCGGTTCTGTATGAACGGGGTGTGACACATGTGGTGTCCAAAAATGGAATCAAAGTGGATCTGGATAAGGTGAAAGTTGTAGTAGACTGGGAGATACCCAAGAGTCCAACAGAAATTAAAAGTTTCTTGGGTTTGGTAGGTTACTATAGACGCTTCATCGAGAACTTTTCTCGGATTTCAAGACCAATGACTAAGTTAACTTGGAAGGGTATAAAGTTTGATTGGTCAAAGGAGTGTGAAGACAATTTTCAAGAGCTGAAGAAGTGGTGGGTGTCAGCACCAGTGTTGACTATTCCTGAAGGCACAAGTGGGATGACAGTGTATACTGATGCTTCTAAAATCGGATTGGGCAGTGTACTTATGCAACACAGTAAGGTAGTAGCATATGCGTCCAGACAATTGAAGGACTATGAAAAAAACTACCCCACCTATGACTTGGAGCTAGCAACAGTCATTTTCACCTTAAAGATTTGGCATCATTTGTATGGGGAAAGGTGCGAGATATACAGTGACCACAAAAGTTTTAAGTACTTTTTCACCTAAAGAGACTTGAATATGAGACAAGGAGATGGCTTGAGCTTATAAAAAACTATGACTGTGATATTCAGTATCACCTAAGGAAGGCCAATGTAGTGGCAGATGCATTAAGCCGGAAAGCTTAAACGGTGTCACTTGCCTATCTTGCTGTCAGTCCAGAGCTCGTACAGGAGGCGATGTTAATGGATGAAATCCTCTTGCATGAGGGAGTGACCTTAGAACTAGACCACCAGTCAGATGATGTCTAATAGTTGACTATGTCCTTGGCAGCTCTACAAGTACACTCATCCATCAGGGAAGAAATATATGAAACAACCTTTGGATCCTGAGTTGCAGCGGATCAAAGAGAAGATTCAAGAGCAAACAATGAATGACCCTAGCTTTACATTAGCCAATGATGGGACACTATTATTTTAAGGCAGATTATGTTTGCCCTGCGATGAGGTGACACAAGACAAAATAGTAAAGGAAGCACACAGTTCTAAGTACTCTCTTCACCCTGGAAGTACTAAGATGTACAAAGACCTAAAGCAACACTACTGGTGGCCAGTAATGAAGTCCATAATAGCTCTGCATGTGTCGACTTGCCTTGTATGTCAAAAAATCAAAGCTGAATGGCACCGACCTTTTGGCACTCTTTAACCACTCCCAGTATCTGAGTGGAAGTGGGATAACATTACAATCGTGATCGGACTACCACGTACACCTAAGGGAATGGATACAATTTGGGTGGTAGTTAACAGGCTTACTAAGATAGCTCACTTCATTCTGATCAGGACCAATTACTCTATGGATAAACTAGCATAGCTTTACATAGATAATGTGGAATGCTTACATGGTGCACCAATGAGCATTGTATTAGACAGAGACCCAAGGTTTACCTCCAGATTCTGGAAGAGCTTCCAGCAAGCCTTGGGATCATAATTGAACCTGAGTACAGCCTTCCATCGACAAATAGATGGGCAGTCTGAGAAGACCATACAAATATTAGAAGACATGCTCCGAGCCTATGCCATGGAAATGAGTGGCAGATGGGAGGAATATTTATCTCTTATAAAGTTTTCTTACAACAACAACTACCAAGCTACAATTGGGATGGCTCCTTATGAAGCATTATATGGTAAAAAGTGTAGAACTCCTCTATACTGGGATGAAGTACGTGAACGTTGAATGCTTGGACCGGAGATGATTCAGATGACATGCGATAAAGTCAATGTCATTAGAGAAAGAAATAAAAAATCCCAATCACGTCAGAAGAGCTATGTAGATAGTCATAGAAAGGAAATGGAATTTCAAGAGAGAGAGAAAGTATTCCTCAAAATATCTCCTACAAAAGGTCTGCACAGATTCCACAAGAGAGGCAAGTTAAATTCAAGATATATTTAGCCATTTGAGATTTTGAATCGAGTTGGGGTGGTAGCATACATGTTGGAATTACCACCTTCCCTAAAAAATGTTCACAATGTATTCCATGTCTCCATGTTGAAGCAGTACGTTCATGATCCATGCCACATGCTACCTGTGGAACCAGAATACTTAGAAGTTGATATGACATGTGAAGAACATCCGACTGAGATCTTAGACAGGAACGTGAAAACTCTCTACAACCACTCTATCACTTTTGTGAAAATTCGATAGGCTAACCACCTGATCAAAGAGGCATCTTGGGACAAAGAGGATAATATTCAAGCCTTGTATCCTCATCTTTTCAAACAACAGGTACTACAATTTTGGGGATGAAATTTTCAAAAGGGGGGGTAATGTGATACCCTACTTTCTAAACTCGATGTAATTACCAGTAATGACTTGGTTTGATCATACAGGGGCTGAACCAGAGAGAACTGACACAAATACCATATGGAATATGGTAGCAAGAGTGACCATGAACTCGGGTTGGCCCAACATGACCGAGCGGGTACCAAGAGTAATATATACACCCAAGCCTTGCACTTGCACCCACCACGAGGCCATATACAAGGGGTAAAGGTACATACTAGCATTTGTGGGTACCTACACACTTTAATTATATGTGGGAGTTGATTCCCATTAAAGCCCAATTGGAACACTAACAAATGGGCTGACTGGAATGTATGACACTGGGGGGTTATGATACCTACCTGAGATACCCACCTGTGACTAAAAGACATTTTGGGGGCCCAGGTATAAAAGGGAGATATTTATTGCTTTCCTCCCTCATTAATATTAGTTGGTTAGTGGGAGAAACTAAAGAAGAGAGTAAGAGAAAGAAGAAAGGAGAAGGAAGAAGAAGAAGAAGGAAGAAGGGAATTGACCATTGAGCTTCACCAGAGCTGAGTCTTGGCATTTTGAGACCGGAATGATGATCAGCTCATTAGGATCTTCGATTTGAGATAGGTATTGTGTATATTCCAATGATTCTTAAGAAAACCCTGTCAAGCTCTCTCTTTTGATTTTAAGGGAAAAACTCACTTGAATCTTGCTAATCCTACTTAGGTAATTGAATCTAACGTCTAATGGAAGGCGTGTACAATGATTTTGAAGGATTTGGAAGGAGTGTTGGTAAAGATCTAGAGTTTTTGAGAATTCTTGAGCTAAAGGAGTGAAATTAGGGTTTCATTGGTGTTCTTGAGAAAAGAGGTAAGAATCCTCCTTTTTCTTTTGATGTGATCTTAGATCTAAGTTGTGGATGTATGAGTGGACCTTAGATGAGGGATTGACGTCGCCGGATCGACCCCAAATGAGTTCCCCAAGTCGGAGAGAAAATGGGAAGATGACAACAAAATTCCCATTTTCTGACTGGGGGGTGTCACACCGGTGGGTCCGAGGTGGGTCTCAGACCCACTAGTGTGCTCAGAACTCAGTTTTGAGTCTCTGGCCTAACTGGCGGGTGTCACACCAGTAGGTCTCAGACCCACCTTCTAGGCTAGTGCACCTAGAATGGACCCAAATTTGATAGGAAACACCCATTTATGATTCTAAACCTGGTTTGAGTGTTAATCATGGTGATTTTGACCCCAAAGTAGTGAAGTGATGAATCATCACATTTATGCTAGGTTACACTCGTTATATGCATACCCACACATCGGATCTCCTACATACCGGGTGCAAGCACTGCATACTTATACAAGTAAGTGGGGAGTGGACTTTGATTTGATTGTTTGTGCATCACTTAACATGTGTTAGTTTAGCCATGTCATCATGCCACTTGTGTATAGACTAGACATCACGTATGCCATATCATGCATTGTATGTTCATTTACATAATATGCTATGCTTTGTTTTATGTTTGAATAACCATTACTTCTTGATGTATGTGATCGAAGAATCTCATTTGGACATGATGTGTATGTTAGATTAGAGGCCGTAGCTGGCTTAGAAATGAGTGCATGGTGGCTCATGGAATGGGACGCGGTGCCATCGTGTAATCATACTATCTCATATAGAGGTATACGGCTAAGATTGATATAACCCTTTGTGCTATGACCCTTCCTAAAAGGGATTTACGTGTTGGGTTACCATTGGGGGAAAGCATCTGGTCGTAGTTTTCGGACTCCTACAACGGTTAGAAATATACACAGAAGATCGCTAAGACAGTTGGTAACCCCAGTGGTATATTCAGAGGGCCAATTGTACTGCTTTTATTTCGGGTGGAGTCATCCATTTACTTTCTATCATTTAAATTGTTGAGAGTCGGCTTGCATTTACATTCTGGTACCAATGGTGGGCCTTCTCCGATAATCCTATGGCTGTAACGTGGGATGGGGTTTGTGGCTCGTACCCGGGGCATACGCGTACGTGGTTGTGAGTAGCACATAGCCTATGACCGAATAATGTTGTTTAGGTGAATAGGATTAAAATGAATTGCATACATATATGTTCATTTGTATTATAACTACTTGTGTGGTCTTCCTTTCCACTTACTGGGCTAGTGAGCTCTTCCCATGTGCACAACTCTTTTTAGGTGATTTCACCTGCCTAAAGATCAGGAGCTAGGTCCCACTGTGGAGTTCCCCTCCAAGGACTGATGGGTCCCTGATGAGTTCGAGCACTGTGTTGATTGCACGTGTGAGGATTGTGCTGTATGATAGCAGTGACTCCAGATTGATTCTTTTTTATTCTTTTGATGTACTCTTTTGATGACTTGATGCTTAAATTGTTATATTTTTGTGTATATATCATGCCTTCAGGCCCATATGTATATACCTTTTATAACTCTATTTGGGCATCAAGTATTTAGGGAACAATTACTGGTATATTATGAACAGGTCTTCCGTTGAAAATACAGGTCTTATATTACTTTAGTAGATGTATGTTGTATAGTGATTACTGCATTGTTGATCCTGGTAGGTTTGTGAGCTAGCCAGAGTTAACTCGATCACTGGCTCGGTTCTATAAGAACAGGTTGTGACAAATAGACACTGGGAAATGTATTGAGAACAAGATTCTAAGGGATGCAC
This sequence comes from Macadamia integrifolia, assembly GCF_013358625.1. NCBI lineage: Eukaryota > Viridiplantae > Streptophyta > Magnoliopsida > Proteales > Proteaceae > Macadamia > Macadamia integrifolia. Next base: position 32,011,790 of record NC_056570.1, on the reverse strand, counting down.
AATATCAAAACATGGGGAAGAATGCCAGGGGCGGGCTAGACAAGAATCCTGAAACCAATATGATGGATGCAGTCCAACAGTCAATATCATCTGCGACCACTTCACCTTCACGGCCGTTTGTAATACGACCAAATGCTCCTTCCCAGAAAGTTCCTTGCCCAAAAAGATAATTTTTTGATTTGGGAATGCTAGTGATAGCAGTGTATGAGAAACTAAAGAAACAAGGATTGCTAGGGACAATGGCCCCAAGAGTAATCAACAACCCTCCCCCGCCTTGGTACAAAGATTGTGAGTATTGTGCTTACCATGCTCAGAAGGGACATTCTACTGAAAGATGGTTAGCTTTACAGCATGCAGTTCAAGATTTGATAGATAAAGGGACCATTGAAGTCAAGGCAAAATATCCTCCCAATGCCATTTCCAACCCACTCCCTGATCATGCAACACTCAGTGTATTGGAGGAAGAATCAACAAAAAGTGACCCCACTCAACTCATCAAGCCACAGGCTCGAAGAGATCACTTAAATGTCATGGGAGAAAGGACCAAGGTCAAGAAAACCCCTGGGAAAGAAGAGCCATCAGGAGAAGAGTCAGAAGATGAGGATCAGATGCCTGCCTTCCCTCCTTCATCACCAACCCCAGAAGAGGAATCCACCATCTCATACCATCCACCTTTGCCATTGTCTTCCCTCTCACCATACCATTAAAGAGCAGGAACCCCTTCATCACCCTATCATCCACTATCTTCATCAGAATACCCTATCTCCTACATCACATCCCCTTCATATCACCCCACCTCATATCTTTCATCACCCTTATATCATTCCCATTCCCAGGGGTCGGTAGACAATCCATCAAATCTAAAAGAAGGATGGATTGACGGGTACAACTGGAAGGATATACTTACATTGTCAGAATCTCTATAAATAACTTCATCAGAAGAGTTAGTAAATGTTCTAGGGGAAAGTCAAGAGAATGACCCTACATCTTTGATTCAGTCAAACACACCTCAAGAGGAGGTTCCAACAGAAATTGAGCTGGATCAATTACACATCAAAGAAAAAGAACAGGACAGTTACATCATTGGAATAGTGGATGTAGCACGGATTGAAGATGGGTTCTCCTCTAACAACCCCACAACAATGATCCAGTCAAAGGAGGCCCCAAGCCCCCGGGTACTCCTGATGAGAGAATGGAAAAAGGAGATAAGACTCATCTGGAGTTTGTGATTTCTCATCAATCTGAAGAACCACATCTGTTCGTTTCTACAAAAACCATTATCTTAGGAGCTACATGAGCTCAAACCCAGGCCTTTTAGAGGAAGGATCATATATGCAAAGCAAAGAAGAACACAAAGAATGATGGTCTGTATACACTATGCCCGAATCAACTACAATGGGAAGACCCATAATGGTGGTTAGAGATGTGATCGAGGCACCAGGATGGCCTCAATCAGTAGGATTGAAAAGTTGGAATTTATAGAAAGAAAATTAAGTAGCCTTCACCGATCCTCATCCCTAAAAAATTTTGGCTTCCGAGAGCACGAGGTTGATCAGTTGGTATTTGTGAAGAAGCAGGCACCTATCCAGAAAAACCATTGCACCGTTGAAGAAATAGCAGCAACTTTCTCAGAAGGAGAAGAAGGCCCTTTGCCACATCTCCTCATCCATCGATCTATAGAAACACTCCTGAATTGGACAAGTATTGGAGAAAACTTCAAGTTTGCTCATGCTATTAAGTCAACCAGCCTAAATACCCCTGGCAAAAGCATCAAGCCAGTTATCAAGTCTATAGTCGAGTCAATTGTTTATGATTTCATGTCGAACTCCCCTCTTGAAGAGAGTCTAGAGTCCTTGTATGTAGAGTCTATTACTCCTTTCATTAATAAATATCAAGAGTTAATAAAACAATACAAACCAAAGAAATCCCAACCCATCCGTGAGGATACTCGAGTTATTAATCTAGGAACCAACCAATGCCTTCGAGAGGTAAAAATTGGCACTAACCTTGATGACGAAGTTGCAGAACAGATGATTAGTCTTTTAAAGAAATTCACCGATGTCTTTGCTTGGTCTTATGAGGATATGCCTAGTATCGACCCCAACATCGTGCAGCATCGATTGCCAACCTACCCTAGGGTAAAACCAATAAAACAAAAGCTCTGAAGAATACAGCCAGAATGGAGTGAGAAGATCAGAGAAGAAATTGTTAAGCAGTGGAATGCAAGGTTTCTACAAGTGGTGAAGTACCCCCAATGGTTGCCTAATATTGTACCAGTACCGAAGAAAGATGGCAAGGTACGAATGTGCATGGACTTCCGAGATCTTAACAAAGTGAGCCCTAAAGATGACTTCCCATTACCTCACATTGATGTATTGGTGGATAACATGGTGGACCATGCTTTGTTATCATTTATGGATGGATTCTCAGGATATAACCAAATAAGCATGCACCTAGAAGATCGTGAGAAGGCATCGTTCACCACTCCATAGAGAACCTATTGTTACAAGGTGATGCCTGTTGGACTGAAGAACGCCGGGGCAACTTATCAAAGAGCAGCTATGGTCATATTGCATGACATAATGAACAAATATTTAGAGGTCTATGTGGATGACATGATAGTAAAGTCAAAAGATCGACAGGGGCATATTCCTGCGCTAAGATGATTCTTTGAAAGAATCAAGAAGTATCAGCTAAAGTTGAACCCTCAGAAGTGTGTATTTGGGGCAACAATAGGAAAGTTGTTAGGATTCTTGGTGAGTGAGAGAGGCATTGAAGTTGACCCTATCAGGATCAAGGCAATTCAAGAAATGCCCACACCTCAGACTGAGAAGCAAATACGAGGCTTTTGGGGTCACATCTAGTATATCACCATATTTATAGCTCAATTGACTACAATATGTGAACCAATTTGCAAGTTGCCAAAGAAGGATCAACCCACAGAATGGAATAACCAATGCCAACAAGATTTGACAAAATCAAGAAATACCTCATAAACCCACTAGTATTAACACCGTCAGTGGGAGGTGAACCACTTCTATTGTATCTGTCCATGGGAGAATATTCCATGGGCTTATTGCTAGCACAGAAGGAGACAGAAAAGGGGGTAGAGCATGCCATATATTACCTCAACAAGAAGTTCCTAGAATATGAGACACGGTATACATCTTTGGAAAGAACTTGTGCTGCGTTGATTTGGGCAATGAAAAGGTTGAGATACTACATGGTTTCCTATCCAGTGCACTTGATTTCAAGGATGGATCCCATCAATTACCTCTTCAACAAACCAGCTTCAATAGGAAGGATGGCCCATTGGTTGCTTTTGCTATAAGAGTTTGACATCACCTACATTACTCAGAAATCTATCAAGGGGTAGGCCATAGTCGATCATTTGGCTACCCACCCCACAGAAGATGGAAGATTCTTGGATGATGCCTTTCCCAATGAAGGAATCGCAGCAATAGAGGAAGAAGGCATAGCTAATGAATGACCGTTATTCTTTGATGGAGTAGCCAATTAGAGGGGATGTGATGCGGGAATACTGCTTGTCACTCCTGACGGCCTTTACTTACCTTCATCCTTCTACCTCAATTTCCCCTGTACTGATAATATTGCCAAATATAAAGCTCGTGGTTTGGGGCTCGAAACTGCTTTGACTATTGGAGTGAAAAGGATCAAGGTTTATGGTGATTCATCCATTGTCATTTGCCAAACACAAGGAAAGTGAAAAACTATAGATGAAAAGTTGAAGCCACATCAAGAACATCTGAAAGAGGTGGTTGAACACTTTGAGAAGATCTTATTTGAATACTTCCAGAGAGATAATAATAGGTTTGCTGATGCTTTTGCAACCTTGGCCTCCATAGTAGAATGCAACCCTATGGCTAGAGTCTGACCATTCTTGGTAGAACAAAGAAGCAGGACCATCTATCAGAATTCGGTGAACTCTCTCACTATAGATGGTCAGTCTTCGCTTGCTCACATAGTGGATTTCATCAAGAAAAAGAAGTACCCAGATGAAGCAATTGACAGAGAAAGGAAATTTCTAAGGAGATATGCCACCCAATTTATTCTTCAAGAGGATCTATGATACAAGAGATCCTATGATGGAATACAGTTATTGTGTGTGGATGAGGAACAAGCTACAACCATCATGGAGGAAATTCATCAAGGTCTTTGTGGAACCCACATGAATGCCAAGATGTTATCTGAGAAGATCCTCAGGCTGGGATATTACTGGAATAGAATGGAAGCAGATTGCATGGACTTTGTCAAGAAATGCCACAAGTGTCAGATATTTGCTAACATCATACATATCCCACCAACCGAGCTGCATTTTCTCAGTTCACCTTGGCCATTCGCCACTTGGGGCATCGATATCATTGGAAAGATCAACCCCAAGGCATCTAATGGTCACGAGTTCATCTTAGTAGCCATTGATTATTTCACCAAGTGGGTAGAAGCTCAGTCCTATGCGGTCCTCACATCTACTATGGTGGCAAAATTTATCTAAGAAAATATCATTTCCCGATATGGAGTACCTCAAGAATTGATATCAGATCAGGGATCCCATTCTGGAGCAAAATTGATAAAATCTGCATAAAGTTTGGTATCAGAAGGCATCGCTCTACCACTTATAGGATACAGACCAATGGGGCAGTGGAAGTAGCCAACAAGAACATCAAAGTCATCTTGCAAAAAATGATAAAAAAGCATAAGGATTGGGCTGATGAGTTACCCCTTGCCTTATGGGCATACCAGACTTCTGTACGATCCTCAACGGGGACAACCCCTTTCTCTTTGGTATATGGGGTTGAGGCGGTTCTACCCGTGGATATCCTAGTACCATCCCTAAGGATGCTTCTTGATAGTCAACTACCTGAACGAGTGGATGAAGGCCAGACATGACAACCTCAATTTTCTCGATGAAAGGAGCATGAAAGCGATGGATAATCTAAAGAAATATCAATTGAGAATGGCCAGGGCCTTTAACAAAAATGTGAAGCACTACCACATGGAGGAGAGAGAACTTGTTCTTTGAGAACAAAGAGCCCCAATTCATGACCCAAGAGGGAAATTCATGCCTAACTAGAGCGGCCCATTCATTGTTAAAGAGATTCTACCAAGCAAAGTTGTGAAACTAATAGACCACAACGGCGAAGAAATACCCAGACTAGTCAACATGGATCAGCTCAAGAAATATTATGTCTAAAAGGGTGAAGGGCCTAAACTACATCAAATGTGATTCCTTTCGAGGGATACGTAGGTAACTTGACATGTGTAAGTGTGGTTTCAACAACCTCAAGGCAATAAATTGGTTCCTTGATTAATAACCAAAGTATCTTAGAAGATCATCATAATTTGTATCCCCCAAGAATCGCCATTTGGCATGAAAGGCCATTAGGTATCTGTCATCCACCCATTGGTCTGTCACTTCTTATCCAGGATTCTAGCCCCCAAGAATCGCCATTTGGCATAAAAGGCCATTAGGTATTTTCCATCCACCCATTGATCCGTCAACTCTTATCCCGGATTCCATCCCCTAAAAAAAAAAGTCCCCACCCGACACCAATTTATCAAGGTCAGTTTATTCCCCATCATTGATCGATTAAAAAAAAAATGAAAATAGTGAATTTGATGCAATAGTGGTAAAGGTTTGGTTGTGTCAGTAGTTAATGAGTAATGCTTTGAAAAATCACCACATCTTCCCTTTACTTGTGATAACTGCAGGATAAGTCATGAGCTCCTAGGATGAGACATTGAGGAAATGGACCTTGGACATACGCATAGTGGCACCAGAACTATTAGAATCCATGAATATTTCAATGCTCAGCCGAATTAGGTGTATTGAGCTACATCACCAATTGCTCCAACAGATGCCTCAGCTTTGGGATACCGATCTTCATATATTTCAGTTTGCGTTGGTGGAGATCTGTCTAACTCTTGAGGAATTCTGAGTTTATATGCTATCTCCACCTAAGGGCAAGTTGATTCAACTATATTTGAAGAAAGATCATTCAGAAGAGATTCAAGATTTTTTCAGATGGGAAAAAGAGGAAATGAAGCAATTCATTAGATACCTACCACTGGGAGGAATCCATCAACAAAGGTCACAAGATGCTTATCTATTGTGCATGATAGCTCGCTATGTTCTCCGAACTCCGGGACATGGTGCACCAACTGTCTTGATAGAAGTGATAAAGCAATTGAAGAAATGAAGAGATATCATTCCCACGTTCCTTGCAGAGAGATTCAAAGGATTTGATGATATGAGCTATAGCCACAGGTTTGGACTCGATCATTATTGAGGAAGTCCCGTCATTTTCTGACTCTGACTACTTGATAAGCTGAAGCTGAACAGGCCATCAAATGGAGGTCAACTCGGGGCTCTTGGTTACCAAGAAAGGAGGGAAGCCCCATAATTCAAACTCATTGATAATAGGAAAGAGTACCTACAAGGAAGAGCGATAAAGGACATTGCATGGAAATGCCCAGGGAGGCCACAAAAATATTTTCTGATGAAGACCCCTAGCTACAACTACGTCAGGTTGATGGGATTGACTCACATGTCTTTTTATTTGCCTATGTACATCAGCCGGCAATATAAACTCGAGACGATGGACCCAGAGGAGTTAGTGATCTTTCACCCACCCCAAGAGTTGTCTCCCCACCTTGTTACTTACCTATCTTTTCTATGGTAGGAATGTTGTTTCTCTCCCATGAAATTCACTTGGTAATAGAATGAGATGATGTTTAGATTTTAGCATCATTTCGGTTATTCTAATGAAGACTTGAGTTGTGGAATCAATCGTGCCTTAAAATAGGTTTTCATTCCAAAATAAAGAGCCAAGTTTGGCCATACAAAAGGTAAAAAAAAAAAAAATGAATATGGGGAGGGAAAAAGAAAAAGAAAAAAGCAACATTTGTGTTTTGCAGGAACAATAGGAACATATCTCTAGGGATCACCATCCTCATCTATGCCATACTCGGACCTACTTACGGAAGTCATCAAGTTACTAGACGTAACAGTATCATGTGCTGACCGCGAACTCGTCAGTTGTGTTGTGAGGTCCTCAATCTAGGCGGCCTGGTTAGCATTTTGTTCCCTCAAAGAAGCAACCCACCCATCCTGGGAAGCACAAAAGATGGTCAAAGTAAGGACTAATAATAAAAGAAAATCAAAGATAAAAGGTGAATATTGTGAAAATCCCCACCCTTAATACAAAATTAAAAAAAAATCAAATTAAAATTCAAAGAATCAAAAGAAAAAATTTTAAATCAAGAATCAAAATCCAAAATCAAACTTCAAAGTTCAAAACCCAAAATCAAAAAAAAAATCAAAATCAAAATCAAAAACAAAATTCAAATCAAATTTCAGATTTCAAAGTTCAAATCAAAATTTCAAAAAACAAAAAAAGAAAAAACCCAAAAATCAAAGGTCAAGAATCCAAAAAAAAATAGAATCAAGTCAAGAATCAAAGATCAAAATTCCAAAGAAAAAAAAAATTCCAATTCCAAGGTATAGCTAAAAAATTCTTACCACAAAATACAAAACCCAAATCAAATTTCATGCGGTAGGTAAAATTTACATCACATTCATGTGAAAGGTGAAAATTAAATTCAAATGGAAAGTAAAATTCATGTGAAAAGCAAAATTCAATTCAAATCCAAATCAAGATTCCAATTCAAAAGTCCAAATTTAAGATTCCAATTCAAAAGTCCAAAAGATTAAAAATCCAAAGAAGAATCGAAGAATCAAGATTCCAATTCAAAAGTCCAAAAGATTAAAAGAAAAATAAAAAAATCAAAGCTCAAAAATCAAGAATCAATGTCTTTTATAGGGTTGAACAACGAATTTCTTTCCTATAATTGATAGTACCAGATAGCCCAGCCTGGTTCGAAAGAACCCGCCTAAGAGACCACATAGCCCAACCCGGTTCGAAAGAACCCACTTGGAGACCAGATAGCCTAGACCGGTTTGAAAGAACCCACCTGGAAGACCAGTTAGCCCAGCCCGGTTTGAAAGAACCTACCTAGAAGACCAGATAACCCAGCCCGGTTCGAAAGAACCTGCCTGACCAGATAGCCCAGACCGGTTCGAAAGAACCTACCTGGAAGACTAGATAGGCCAGCTTGATTCGAAAGAACCCTCCTGGAGACCAAATAGCCCAGACTGGTTTGAAAGAACCCACCTGGAAGACCAGATAGCCCAGCCCGGTTTGAAAGAACCAGCCTGGAGACCAGATAGCCCATATCGGTTCGAAAGAACCCACCTGGAAGACCAGATAGCCCAGCCTGGTTCGAAAGAACCCTCCTGGAGACCAGATAGCTCAGACTAATTCGAAAGAACCTGCCTAGAAGACCAGATAGCCTAGCCCTGTTCGAAAGAACTCGCCTGGAAGACCAAATAGCCCAACTCGGTTCGAAAGAACCCGCCTAAAAGACTAGATAGCCCAGACTAGTTCGAAAGAACCCGTATGAAGACCAGATAGCCCAGACCGGTTTGAAAGAACATCCCTGGAGACCGAATTCCATGAACTGGCCCATGTGAAGCCCAACTAAGGAAAATTTAAAAAAAAATCAAATACTAACATCTTTTGCAGGATTCGAAGAGCAGCAAATTTCTTTCCTACAATCGACATCCCAGGTAAGTCCTAAACTTTAAAGTAGTTAAGAGATATTGTCTATTGCAATTTTCAACTCCGTCATAAATGAGCAAGATGATGGCAGAACATGTTCCAGGTGACAAAATATGGTTGTTCTTTTCTTTGCCCTTTGGCTATTGGAATAGGCCTCGGCCAAAGAGGGGCATTCTGTAGACACCCAATTTTGTCACCCTCCCCCGGCTATAATGAAATGTAGATCTTAGATGCGACTTTTGACTTCCGATCAATAGAGATGATGATGGAAGCATTCCTCTACCTGAAACCTTAGAAACCCCCATGTGGGAGAGAAAAAGGTCCAATTTTGACTTTCTATATACGAAGGAATTTGGTCAAGATGATCGTACAGATGGATAATGCTCAAAAATATGATTCCGATGATATATGATACATCAAAATCTAATCAATGGATCTCCTGTGATCATCCCCAGAAAATTACATTTTCCTATGCGTATGCCGCGCACACTGACAAGCTTGCTGGAAACTTGGAAAAATCCCCTAACTATCCCAAACACCCTAAAATTCATCCCCTACCTACCCAGATAACCCGGAAACATTCCTCTACCTGAAACCCTGAAAATCCGTGCACGAGAGAGAAAATGGTCCAATTTTGACTTTTTATATACAAAGGAATTCAGTCAAGATGACCATATAGATGGATAGTGCTCGAAAGTATGATTCCGACGATATATGATACATCAAAATTGGACTGTCAGATCTCCGGTGATCATCACCAAAAAATTCCATGATTGTGCACACACTGCGCGTGCTAGCCAGCCCACATGCATGTGTGCGCTACAAGCCAGCAAGCCATGGCCGCAGCATATGGCTGTTGCCCATGGGCTGCAGCACATGTTTGCTAGCCAGCCCATGCCCCCACAGGCCCATGCCCGTGCCCCCGCAGGCCCATGCCCATGCCCCCTCTGCCAGTGCCCATGCCCCCGCAGGCCTATGCCTGCACCCCTTCTATCCATGCCCGCACCCCTTCTGCCCATGCCCTCACACTCGTAGGCCCATGCCCGTATGTTTACCAACTGTTGCCCATGGTTGCAGCCTATGCTCACCACCCATGACATTGTACATATTGCCTGCCCTCCAATACTGACCATGTTCCGTGCACTTTGGTCCAATCTTGGGCACCATCGTCAATGGCCAGGATTAGTATTCCACTGACCCTAGGTGAAGAGATCCCCTCTTCATCCACTTAAGACCAAAAAACCCCTTTTTTGCTAAGGATTCCCTCCCAAAAAACCCCTTTTTGCCCATTGGATAAAAACCCTTTTCACCCATTTTGGTCAAAGAATCTATTTTACCCATTGCATTAAAGCCATCTTCACCCACTTTAGTCCAACAACCCTCTTTCATTTGTTGGATAAAGATGTTCCCTCTTTTCCATTGGCCGAGAAAACCTATAAACACCCCCTCCTTTGGGTTTTACACACCAAACAACCCCATCTCACTTCATAGTAGTGAAGCTCTGCCCTCTCTCCTCCCCTCCCCCTCTTGATTTTCTTCGAATCTTCAGAGCGATCTTCGTCAAGATCCGAAATCTTATTTGGAACTTCGAAGTATTCTTCGGGACTTTGAAGATCTTCAATCCAAGTTCTTAGTCGAATCTAGTTTTTACCAAAAATTGTGTGTTCTTCAATCCCCTCCTTTGAGTTTTAGTTTTACCAGAAATAGAAATCTCTCCCCCTTAAGGTTCTTCGAGTCTATGAAGAGATCTTTGTCAAGATTCAGAACTCTGTTCCGATCTTCAAAGTATTATTTGGGGCTTTGGGGATCTTCAATCCATTTTTAGATCAATCCATTTTTTTTCCAAAAATAGCAATTCCTAGCGGAAGTCCTGTCCGAGTGCCCCTAGAATCTTTCTAGAAATAGCCATTCCCCACGGAAGCTCTACCGAAGTGCCACCTCAGCCTAGTCCTCCCCTAGCCTATCCCTAATGGAAACTCTGCCAGAGTGCCACCTCATCCTAGCGCTCCCTAGCCTATTCCCAGTAGAAGCTCTGTCGAAGTGCCACCTCAGCCTAGCCCTCCCCTAACCTATTCCCAGTGGAAGCTATGCCAGAGTGTCACTTCATCCTAAACCCGAAAATAGCCTTCCCTAGCTGAAGCTCTATCCGAATCCAAAACTAGAAATAGTCTTCCCTAGCCAATGCTCTGTCTGAATCCAAATCGAAAAGTAACTGTTCCTAGCCGGAACTCTATCTGAATATCATCACAGTCAGCATCTCTTAAGAAAGAAAGTTGAAAGTCAAGACCATCTTCCCCTGAGCCAGGAGAATACGAAAGACAGTTCGAGGTGGTACCAATCAGGGGCCCACCCCTCTTAACCCGAAACAGGGGTTAAGTTCAAGTACAGTCTCTCAACTAAATTGTCATCATGTAGACTTTATATAGACCTTGTTTTAGTGTACATAGTAGTTTAAATTCAGTGAATGTGTATATGTGTGATAACTTAGCCATACATGTAGAATAGTAATAATTGTGAAAATGTTCGTTCTTAATCATCTAGTAGGAAGATCAGTTGAACTGGGCAGATTGGATGCCTAACACCTTCCCAACTCTGTAACCTGACACTTACCCTAAATTTGTGAACCAGACCAATTATCGGGCCCTTTTATCCAGAATTTGGCCCACCCTCGGGTTCTAGGCCCATAATCTCAGGTGGCGACTCCAAAACCTTTTGTATGATCCCGATCCCCGTATGGGACCATTATCAAACCCCCCGTCTAGAATGATGAACTCTACACTATTGAGAAATAGGCCTCCATGTATCTCTGAGCAGCGATACGAAGGTTTGGGGCCTGCAAGCAAAGCACACACGACACACCCATCCCTCACTAAAGAGAGCAAGAGAGGAGAGAGGGTTAAATCGATGCAAGCCCCTTCCCCCCCCCCCTCCCCCAAAAAAAAAAAGGGAAGAGAGAGCCGTCTCATCATTTCTGGCCGCTACCCTCACAAAGGGTAGGTGCGTCAAAATTACCCCATACTATTTACACCCCCATGATTGGGCAACTTAACTCATCCATAACATTAATTTCCGGATGTAAAAATGTGCTATTTTTTAGCTTCCCTTTCTAATGTGGGGCCTGTTCTGCTTGCTTTTTAAGGGTTGCTCTTCTTTCTTTAGGCCTGTTTATTAGGGGGAATGGTTGCCTTCTCCTGTTTATTTTTTCTTTTTTTTCTCTAATACAATTTTTCTTTACTCATCAAAAAGAAAAAAAAAAAATAAATACAATACATCTGCACATAATTCATGGGTTGAGAATCTTTACTAGGTCAAAAGGAATTTTACAGTTCTGCTGATGTTTATGCAAAAAGTAGTGAAATACAGAGTAATGGTGATTGATGCCACCCGTTTGCTCTTACGTACCCACTCCCTTGCTTTGTATTCTATTACCCCAAATCACATCTGAAGTTTTCTTGGCATTCTTGAGGCCAATGGAGGGCACGTTTAATTAGACTTCGGGAGCTTAGCACTGCCATAAATCCAGCCAGGAAAAAACATTTTATAATTTAATTTAATTTTTTTTCCTATTCTTCTGGTAGATTTTGGGTGATATATGCATTTGAGACCTGGGAATTCCATCAGTTAATATCTGCATCTTAAATTTTACTACCCTAGAGAAAAATATACTATTAGCATAAGAGAATGTCACCCAATCGTGCGCCCCTGTGCTCAAATATATAGAGAGCACAAAATGATTACATTCATCCCCTGTTTGAATGCCTAGACATACGCTACCAATAGCCCCCGTAAATGCGACCCAATAATGATCTCTTCTCCATACTATCATATGTTGTGGCATTGATGTTGCAACATCCACCCCCATCAAGATTGGTAATGTCTTAAGTTACAAAAGTTCAGAAGGCAACAACTACACGTCATCACCGTCGACACTTCAGCTGTTGTATAGAAATACACGATTCTCATGCACTTATACAATGGCTAAAGGGTTGACCGTGCATGTGTTTCAGACACGACCATGTATAAAAGCCGGTCCCTTGTTAAATTGATAACTTCCTCCAACCAAACAATGAAGAAAATTAAAGCTTCCTAAGACCGACGCTTAAAATTTCATCTTGGAAGAGCAACATTTTAGTTAATTTGGTATGAGTTTAGAAGGCCAGAAAGTGACTTCTCTGGACAAAATACTTAGAATAGATTCTCCACTATAGTCAAAACTGGATCATCAAATATCTAATTTTCCACGAGAAGTTGCAATCATAAGAACCAAGTGGGATCAGCTAAGCAAAAGTAGAAAATTTTTCTACTTGTTTTTATCCCATTTTCCAGGGGACGTGACACACTGGGTGACGCATACCAAACCTTTCTTCTACTTTCGTTTCGTATTTCACTTTCTTCTTTTCATTTTCTTTTCTTTCTTGATGAAAATCAAATTTGATAACTTGATGGCAACTTTAGCTCAACACTCGAAAATACAAGGATGAACAGTCCTAACATTATGGTGCAAATTTCAAATATGGATGTGGAATCCAAAACTTGACCCATGGTTAATGTAAAGTTATAATGGTTAATTTCAGTGAATGAACCCTTGAGATTGCTTGACAAAGCCGTTTCTGTGGTATTTTTTCTCCTAAAATATAGGTAAAAGAATGATAAAGATTAGTTTATTAAAGTTCAATAAAGATAGGGAAATGAAACTTCTATCTTTTATGTAGAATTTTATATAGAGTGAATTTCATTATTAAGTTCCATTCCTATTGTTGAATATCTAAAATACCTTTTTTCAATCCAGTTAAAGGGTCAATTCCAATGGATGAACAGATTATCTCTTCAACATATGTTAAGAAAAACTAGGTCATATTCTGTACATTTCAATGTTTGTTCCTATTTAATCTTTGGGCTAGAGAATGCTACCCAGTTGCCTACCCCTGCACCCAAGCACAAGGGTGCATAAAATGACCATATCACCCCCCCATGTTGGATGCATAGGCATGCATCCCCATTGGCCCCCACGCTAATTCAAGAGCCACTCAACCAGGTAGCATTCTTTTTCTCTTAATCATTTTTTTTTTAATATAATATCTTTGTGTATAACGTGTTGCCACCAAAGCAGTGAACTCAAAAGTTGTAACTTTTTTTTAGTTGATCCATGTCTTATTCTCAAAAGTCATTTAATAAAAGATTTAATGCACAGATAAAAAGGGCTTTTCAAAAAATTGAAAGTTATTCAATGTGGCATCTATGTGAAATGACGTGATTTTCTCTCATTGAAAGTGTATTGTAATGTTACCTCTTGGTTCAGCACTATTCTGATTACAATAAGATTTTTCCTTTTATCTTTTAGAGATAATTTTCTGCCACCTGAAGTGAAGAGAAAATCTCTTAACTTGTTAATGTCATGACTAATTTCAACCAATATCATTCCACAATTCAATTGAAACTTCAAATACATGCATTAAAAGGCATTTATGTTTTTAACCATGAATCATGATTTTAGTGCATAATATCAGAATCGGCCATCTTAAAAATTGATATGGTACTGGAATGGATCGACATAGGATCATTTGTATCGGACAAAAATACTCTTGATTTTTCAGGAAAAAAAAATGGATTTTATGATTTGTTTTACCCTTGGAAAGTATTGTTCAACGGATACGATATCAATCAAGTATCGAGATTAGGTAGCATTCTTTTCCCTTGAATTATTTTTTTTTCTCTTTTATCTTTGGGTGCAACCTATCGTCACCAAAGTAGTGAACTCAAAAGTTGTAACCTTTTTTAGTTGATCCATGTCTTATTGTTAAAAGTTATTTAATAAAAGATTTAATGCACGGGTAAAAAAGGCTTTTCTAAAATTTGAAAGTTATTCAATACAATATCTATGTGAAATGACACGATTCCTCTCCTTTAAAGAGTATTATAATGTTATCTCTTAGATCAACTCGTACTATTCTGATTACAATAAGATTTTCCCTTTTATCTTTTAGAGAGAATTTTCTGCCACCCAAAGTGAAGAGAAAATCTCTTATCTTATTAATGTCATCACTAATTCCAACCCAATACCATTTCTCAATCCATGGATCAAAAGGTTCTTTCTTTTTTTTTTTTTTTTCAAACCATGGATCGTGATTTTGGTGCATAATATCAAAACGGGTATTGACCATCTTAATAATTGATATGGTATTGAAATGTATTGATATCGGATCATTTGTATCAGATAAAAATACTTGATTTTCCAAAAAAAAAAAAAAAATTTATGATATTTTTTACCCTTGGAAAGTATTGTTCAACTGATATAATATCGGTCAAGTATCGAGGTCAAGCAGCATTCTTTTCCCCGTAATCATTATTTTTTCTTTTATCTTCGGGTGCGACCTGTTGTCACCAAAGCAGTGAACTCCCTATTTTTAGGTCATCCATGTCTTATTCTTAAAAATTATTTAATAAAAGATTTAATGCACAGGTAAAAAAGACTTTTCTAAAAATTGAAAGTTATTCAATGCGGTATCTATGTGAAATGACATGATTTCCTCTACTTGAAAGTGTATTGTGATGTTACCTCTTAGTGCAACACTATTTTGATTACAATAAGATTTTCCCTTTTATCTTTTAGAGAGAATTTTCTGCCACCTGAAATGAAGAGAAAACCTCTTAATTTATTAATGTCATCACTAATTCTAGCCCAATACCATTTCTCAATCCAATTGAAAATTCAAATCCATGGATTAAAAGGTTTTTCTTTGTTTTTTTATTTTTTATTTTTTATTTTTTATTTTATTTTTACTATGGATTGTGATTTTAGTGAATAATATCATATGGGTATCAGTTATCTTAAAAATTGATATGGTATTGAAATGGACCAATATCGGATCATCTGTATCAGACAAAAATACTCTTGATTTTCGAAATAAAAAAATAGATTTTATGATTGTTTTTTACCATTGGAAAGTATTGTTCAATTGATACGATATCGGTCAAGTATCGAGATTTGGTAGCATTCTTTTCCCCTTAATCATTTTTTTTTTCTTTTGTATTTGGGTGCGACCCGTTGTCACCAAAGCAATTAACCCAAAAGTTGTAACCTTTTTTTAGTTGATCGATGTCTTATTCTCAAAATTTATTTAATAAAAGATTTAATACACAAGTAAAAGTAGGCTTTTCGAAAATTGAAAGTTATTCAATGCGGCATCTATAATGACATGATTTCCTCTCATTGAAAGTTTATCATAATGTTACATCTTAGTGCAACACTATTCTGATTACAATAAAATTTTCCCTTTTATCTGTTAGAGAGAATTTTCTGTCTCCCAAAATGAAGAGAAAATTTCTTAACTTACTAATGTCATTACTAATTCTAACCCAATACCATTTCTAAATCCAATTGAAACTTCAAATTTTTATTTTATTTTTTATTTTTTATTTTTATTTTATATATTTTTGTACCATGGATTGTGATGTTAGTGCATAATACCAGAATGGGTACCAGCCATCTTAAAATTTGATATGGCATTAGAATGGATTACTATCGGATCATCTACATTGGACAAAAATACTTAATTTTTCAAAGAAAAAAAAAAAAGATTTTATAATTTTTTTTTACCATTGGAAAGAATTGTTTAACTGATACGATATCGTCAAGTATCAAGATCAGGAAGCATTCTTTTCCCCTTAATCATTTTTATATATGAGTACGGCTTGTTGTCACTAAAGGAACTCAAAAGTTTTTTACCTTTTTTCAGTTGATCCATGTCTTATTCTCAACAGCAATCTAATAAAAGATTTAATGCACAGGTAAAAAAGGCTTTTCAAAAAGTTGAAATTTATTCAATGATGCATTTTTGTGAAATGACATGATTTCCTCTCATTGAAAGTGTATCGTGATGTTACCTTTTTAGTTCAACACTCATCTGATTATAATAAGATTTTCCCTTTTATCTTTTAGAGAGAATTTTTTGCCACCCTAAGTTATCTCTTAATTTATTAATGTCATCACTAATTCCAACCCGATACCATTTTTCAATCCAATTGAGACTTCAAAGCCATAGATTATTATTTTTTATTTTTTATTTATTTTTTTTACCATGGATTTTGATTTTAGTGCATAATATCGGAACGGGTATTGGCCATCTTAAAAATTGATATGGTATTGGAATGGATCTATATCAGATAAAAATACTCTTGATTTTATGATTTTTTTACCCTTGGGAAGTATTGTTTAACTGATACGATATCGATTAAATATTGATATTAGGTAGAATTCTTTTCCCCTTAATCAATTTTTTTTTCTTATATATTTGGGTGCGACCTGTTGTCACCAAAGTAATGAACTCAAAAGTTGTAACCTTTATTTAGTTGATCTATGTCTTATTCTCAAAAGTTATTTAATAAAATATTTAATGTCCGAATGAAAAATGCTTTTCTAAAAATTGAATGTTATTCAATGTGGTATCTATGTGAAATGACATGATTTCCTCTCATTGAAAGTGTAATGTAATATTACTTCTTTGTTCATCACTATTCTGACTACAATAAGATTCTTCCCTTTTAACTTTTAGTGAGAATTTTCTGCCACCATGGCGAAGAGAAAATCTCTTAACTTTTATTGTCATCACTAACTCGAACCTAATACCATTTCTTAATCCAATTGAAACTTCAAATCCACGGATTAAAAGGTGTTTTTTTTTTGGTCTTAGATCTTGGTTTTAGTGCATAATATTATAATGGACATTTGCCATCTTGAAAATTGACATGGTATTAGAATGGATCGTTATCGAATCATTTGTATATGATAGAGTTACACTTGATTTTCTCAAAAAAATGGATCTTATGATTTTTTTTTTATTGTTGGAATGTATCGTTCAATTGATATGATATTGGTCAAGTATCAAGATTAGAGACATGTCAAACTGATACATATCGCCCATACAAGCCATGCCATGAATAGAGGCAAAGAAAAGTTTTTATGTACAGCCAGATATGAGATGGGCATAAATGTCAATCCAAAATCACATAAACACCCCTACCCTATTTCATGGGTATTGGACCGTTAACATAAAATAAAATAAAATAATAAGAAATACAAATCAAGTGTTTTAATTATTCCTTGGAACAGCTGGAATCTTTAGCTGGCGCAGGGTCAGAGGCCAGAGCACTTTGCAATCTCCACAGAATCCTAGGAAAAGTTTAATAATTTGGGATATAAGTGCGTGTAAATTAAGCAACCTTGGCACGGATTTCTCCCCACCATGGGTCCCACTCCCACTGTCGCAACCTGTAACAAGTAAAATACAAAGGAAAGTTCTCCCTCACGCCCCCCAACCCAAATCCCCGGTGGGTGGGAAGCGGCGGCTTTTGTCACGTGGTATTTTGTAAATAAAGAGGCCAATCCAAACACATGTTTTACCTGATACTCACCCTCCAATATATCTATATTTACAAGAAGCCATAGACCATACCGTTTTCAATAGGGTTGCTCCACGGAGGTTTTAAGACGGACGCATGGATCAATACAAAAAGATTAATTAATTATGGTATTTTGAATTATTTGTTGACACGGACCTGAAAAAATCTTTAAAATGATTTCAATAATAGACCTTAGACATATAATAGTTCCAAAGGTATCATTTCTAATACATCTGTGGGCCAAGCTCATACACATTGAGTATATCTTATACATATATCACAAATCTTTATTGAATGTGACATACATATTTTATTAAATACTCTTGATAGTATCATGGACTAAATGTTACACCTGTACCTTAATCCAGTTAAATTTGAACTTTTGTGGTAGCTTTTACGTTGAATTTCGTCAGCACTAATGACTTTTGAATTGCAAAAATTTACTGTCGCAAAGGAAGGAATTACTTAACCTGCCAATGCAGGGTTTTCCTGAAAAACTGGAAAGGATCAAGCCTTCCAAGCCTAAGCAGTGAATGACTTAGCACCTCCCACTTGAATCCCCTTACTTGTTGGATATTGTCAGGAAGACCTTGCACACATTCCTAGGCAAACCCTTAGTGATGGCAACTGTTAGACAGAAGGCTATCAAACACAGCACTAGGAACAACCCATCGAAAACAACACCTCAATCCGGTGACCTCAATCCTGTGGGCCCCACTATGTGTGTCGTGGTCTGCTCCAATTAACCTCCCAAACTACATGACATATTTTCCTGCGACTTGCACACCCTGTGTGTCTAAGGTGGTGGGCCCATTTGACTCGACCAACGGCTTAACCTGTTTCGATCCTGAGCAAACACACCCTAAGGCTATCCTCTATATAAAGGAGAAATGAGCTCATTTGCTCTTTTCTCACCTGTACACAACATGGGAGAGGGAGAGAAAAGAGAAAAATGAAAGGAAAGGAAGAAGAAGGAAGGGGAAGTGCGACACACCTGTTGCCGATTGCCACCAAATGTAGGTGCTACCTTCCCAAACCCCCTTTTCCTTTCATTTTTTTTTTTTTTTTTGCTATATGGGCAAACCATGGATTTGCCAGATTGGAGGGGTACGCCTTGAACTCAGTGACTCCCGATGGTCGGGTTGGCGTGCATTGTACTCACTCGATTGTTTCCTGAGCTCTAGTAACATTTTTACCAAATAAAGAGGTTAAGGTTTCGACCATTTCTTCGCAATATCTCCCAAACGGATTGGTGAAAGTGTAGATAGTTCGGCTTAAATGAGAGGTGGAAAGACCTCTACAATCTATACGGAACAAATACTTGCAATTGGGCCCGACCCTATAAACCTTCACTGTAGAACACTGCTCCCCAAACCCGAATTATTGACTGGTTGGTTCGGTTTGGTCATGCAGGGTCCGAACTGGCAAGGGTTGATGTGGGTGCCTTATGTTGTATGACAACAAGGGTGACATCAAATGCGGGGTGATCGGACAAAATTAAATCGGTATCTGATGTGGTTCGCATGCCTAAGCAATGCCTTTGCACGTATCATAAGGCTATGTATGAGTAGGAAAGATATGTTATTGTATTTGATGATGAGAATTTAGTTCACAATAAGTGGCGGGAGTGAAGTACGCGTCAAGAACTCATTTCTCACCGAAATCTAGCAAAGTTGGTCATGTTCTGACCAACAGGTGGGTGGTCACTGGTGGGTGTGACCCCCCCTATGTGACCCACCTGTAGGGGAAATGTGGGCCCCAACAAGCCCAACTTGGGTGATCACGTATGTTTCGGATTTTCTGATATGGTGAAGTCATGTGTCTGGTATTTCCGGCTACTTCGCTCGGTATGACGGGTTAATGCGATTCGGGCAATAGAATGATAAAACCAAATGTACCTTAGTAGATATTTATAACCCAAACTATAAATAGCATTTACTTCTCTCTCCCATTTATTATTTCAGCAAGAGAGGAGTAAATAAGAGGAAGAAGAAGAAAGAGGAGAAGAGAAGGAAGTGTGGGGGAAAGTGCTTCCCCATTGTTGCCGAAGCTATACCTTACCATTTTGATGCCAGAGAAGTGATCAACACCTTGAGATCTACAATTTGAGATAGGTAAGTACCATAATCCCTTGATTTTGGAGAAACCCTTTTTGTGTGGTCAAATCAAAGAGTTAAGAGGGACTCTATGTGATTTCTTTGAAGGTTTTAAAGGAAGAGCAACCAAGATCTGAAAGCATTTTTGTGATATTTCGAGTTGGGGGAAGGATCTTAGGTTTTTGAGGTTTATTCAGCTAAAAGTATTATTTGTTCCCAAAATCTTAATTTGAACTTAGATCTATATTGTGTCCATGTGGATGAAGCCTTAAATGTGTGAAAAATGTGATGGAAACAACCCCCTTGGATTCTCAAAAGTTGGGAAGAGGAAGAGAAGTAGAACAACAGAACTCGCTAGACACTGGTGGTAGCACTGGCAGGTAACAAGACCCACCAGTGTGACCCCCTAGTCTTACCTGGGCTTTGGAGCTTACCAACGGATAGGATCGACGGGTATCTAGACCCACCGGTATAAGCCACCGATCTTGGCTAAGCTCTGGGGTCCTACCGACGGGTAGGACCAACAGGTACCTAGACCTACCAGTAGCACCCACCGATCTTGGTTGAGCCCTAGGGTCCTATCAGAGGGTACGACAGGTGCGTACCCAGACCTGCCGGTAGCACTTGCCGGTGTGGGTTTGAGTGTTGTCTGCCTGGGTAGCTTGCACAGGTGGGCCCTCCTACCCACCTATATGACCCACCTGTGGTCCAATGAGCTCTGTTCAAGCTTGAATTCATTGACAACCTCCTTTGAGTTATTAAACATGTCATGACCACGTCTATCATTATTTTATGGTCCCGGAAGATACGTATTCTAAGCTTCCTTTCTACGTTAGGTTTCGAGACTCTCTTCTTCTTATGCCGGATCTTACTCGTACCATGTGTGCATATTCTCATACGTGAATAGATAAGTGGGGAGAGGACATTGATTTTATTTTGGAGTGTTTATGGCATCATATCAGTTTATACATCATTATGCCATCTATAAATGCCATCTTTATTCATATGCCTTGTTTACCGCAGGATGCATTTATAAATTATTATGTTGTATCTTTAAATTTCCAAATACTTGTTACTTGCTTTGAATTATGAGCATAAATTATTTGATCGTTGGATGATGATGATTCATTAGACATGTGATGAATTTCTAGATTAGATGCCATAGTCAGCTTGAAAACGAATACATTGGTGAACTATGGAATGGGACACAGAAGCACTATGTAGTCATACTATCTCATATAGGAGCATGTGGTTTAGGATTGACATTTTCTTGTGCTACGACCCTTCCTAATAGGGGTTTATGTGTTAGGTTATCACTAAGGAGAAGTGTCGGTCACAGACCACTGTGGTGGTTAGAAGTATGCTTGGTTGATCATTATGACAATTGGAAACCTTGGTGATATATTCAGAGGGCCGGGCATACTACATTTATTTTCTGTTGTAGTTCAATCATGATTTATTTTTCAGTTGTGGTTCGGCCACAATTTACTTTTATACTATGGTTAGACCATAATTTATTTTTCTGAGTACTCACGGCCAGCCCTCTCCGACAACCCTATATATCAGAGGATGAAGAACGAGTCTTGTACCCAGCACATACACACACTGTGATTTTGAGTAACATGTAACCTATGACTTAGCAATGTTGTCTAGGTGGATAGGCCTAAAATGAATTTCATACATATCAGGTCATTTGAAATGCGATTGCTTTCTTGTGTCTTTCTTTCTATTTACTGAGCTAGAAAGCTCACCCTTTGTGTACACACATTTTTAGATGATTTTACAAGCTTCCTTGTAGAAGACTAAAAGCCAGGGCTCACTAACGAATTTTCAATGGGAGATTGGTGGGTTCTAGAGGGATTTGGGCACGGTGCTGGGTGCCTGTGTGAGGGTTGCATTGTGGGGCAACAGTGAGGTATTTCTTAAAATCTCTCCTACCAAGGGTTTACATAGGTTCCACAAGAAGGGCAAGTTGAGTCCGAGATATATTGGCCTGTTCAAGATTTTGAAGTAGGTTGGCTCCATATTATACTTGCTGGCCCTTCCATCTTCACTCAGCATTGTTCACAATGTGTTCCATGTTTCAATGTTGAAGTGGTACATCCATGATCAATCGCACGTGCTAGCCGTGGAACCAGAATACTTGGAGATTGATATGACTTATGATGAGTAGCCAGCTGAAATCCTGGATCGAAAGATGAAAACCCTTCACAACCTCTCCATTGCTTTTATAAAGGTGCAATGGGCTAACCACTCACTTGAGGAGGCGTCCTAGGAGAAGGAAGATGAATCGAGGCTAAATACTCCCATCTCTTCTGACTACTAGGTAACTTTAATTTCAAGGATAAAATTTTTAAAAGGGGGGATAAATGTAGAGCACTGACAAGGGTTGTTGTGGGTGCCCTATGGTGTATGACAGTAAGGGTGACGTCAAATGTGGGGTAGTCGGACAAAATTGAGCCGGAACCCGATATGGTTCACACGCTTAAGCTATGCCGTTGCACATATCATAAGGCTATGTACGAGCCTGGGAAGGTATGTTATTGTAATTGATGATGAGAACTTGGTTCACGACAAGTGGCGGGAGTGAAGTATGCGATGAGAGCCATTTCCCACCGAAATTTAGCAAAGTTGGCCATAGTCTGGCTAACAGGTGGATGGTCACTGGTGGGTGCGACCCCCCTATGCGACCCACCTATAAGGGAAATGTGGGCCATAGCAAGCCCAACTTGGGTGATCACACGTATTTCGAGTTCCCTGTCGTAGTGAAGTCATGTGTGTCCAGTATTTTTGGCTACTTCGCTTGGTATCACGGTTTAATGCGATTTAGGCCATAGAATAACAAAATCAAACGCACCTTAATAGATATTTATAACCCAAACTATAAATGGCATTTACTCCTCTCTCCCATTTATTATTTCAGCAAGGGTTGGTGGAGAGGAGTAAATAAGAGGGAGAAGAAGAAAGAGGAGAAGGGAAGGAAGTGTGGGAGAAAGTGCTTCCCCCTTGTCGCTGAAGTCATACCTTGCCATTTCGACACCAGAGAAGTGATCGGCACCTTGAGAACTACAATTTCAAGTAGGTAAGTGCCATGATCCCTTGATTTTGGTGAAACCCTTTTTGTGTGGTCAAATTAAAGAGTTAAGAGAGACTCTATGTGGTTTCTTTGAAGGTTTTAAAGGAAGCGCAACCAAGATCTCGAAGCATTTTTGTGATATTTGGAGTTAGGGGAAGGATCTTAGATTTTTGGGCTTTCTTGAGCTAAAGGTATGAATTGTTCCCAAAATCTTAATTTGAACTTAGATCTATATTGTGTTCATGTGGATGAAGCCTTAAATATGTGAGAAATGTGATGGAAACAACCTTCTTGGATTCCCAATAGGTGGGAAGAGGAAGAGAAGTAGGACAACAGAACCTGCTAGACACTGGTGGGTAGCACCAGCGGGTAACTAGACCCACCAGTGAGAACCCCCCAATCTTACCTGGGCTTTAGAGCTACCCGTCGGTATAACCAACCGGTCATGGCTGGGCTCTGGGGTCCTATCGATCGGTAGGACTCGCGGGTACCTAGACCAGCAGAAGCACCCACCAGTCTTGGGTGATCCCCGGGGTCCTACTGACGTGTAGGACTGGCGAGTACCTAAACCTGTCGGTAGCACCCACCAATGTTGTCTACCTGGGTAGCTTGCATAAGTGGGTCCTCCTACCCACCTGTATGACCCACCTGTGGTCCAATAAGCTCCATTTAAGCTCAAATTCATCGATAGTTTCCTTTGCATTATTAAACGCATCGTGTCACACCCCGTTCATACAGAACCGAACCGGTGACAGGGTTAACTCCGATTAACCCAAACTTACCAGGATCATCTGATACAGTATCCAATCACAGCATACACACAACTAAGATAATGTTCAACAGTTCAGCAGAAGACTTAATTTATCTGTAAATATCCCCAATATACTTGATACCCAAATTGTAGTGCATAGATAATTACATGTGGGCCCGCAGGCATGGTATTTACACAAAAAGAATAATAATTCACGTATCAAGTACACAAAAGGGATCATCAAAAGAATTAAAAAGTAACCCTGTATGGAGTCACTGCTGTGGTCCCACAGCACAACCCTCGCACGTGCAATCCGTGCCGTGCCCATAATCCTCGGGGACCCACCAATCCTCCTCGAGGAATTCCACTGTGGGGCCTGACCCTTGATCCCTAGGCTGGTGACTTGCAAAATCATCTAAAAGAGGTGCACACGTGGGATGAGCTCACTAGCTCAGTAAGTGAAAAGGAGGACCACACAACAGTCCACACAACAATCACAACCATATGCACTATATGCTATGCAATCCATTTTTAAATCACATCCACCTAAACAACATTACTAAGTCTTTGGTTTAGTGCTACTACAACCACAGTGTGCGTATACTCCGGGTACGAGCAGTGAACTCCATCCCGCGATACTCCCATAGGGCTATCAGAGAAGGCCCACCATGAGTACTCGAAAAAGTAAAGCATGCCGACCACTGGCTCTCAACATAAAAGTAAATGACAGAAAATAAAGGTGCTGACTCCAGCAATTTAAAAGCAGTACGATTGGCCCTCTTGAATATACCACCGAGGTTACCGACTGTCCTAATGACCAGCCAGGAGTATGTCTAACCGTCACAGTGACCCGACAACCGCGACTACTACTTCCCCCCAAATGGTAACCCAACACCTCAACCCCTGTTGGGAAGGGTCGTAGCATGGGAAGATGATAATCCTAAACTGCATGCTCCTATATGACAGTACGATTACATAGTGCCACCGCGTCCCATTTCACGGACCATCAATGCACTCGTTTCCAAGCCGACTATGACATTTAGTGTATTAATGCATTATGCATAATGATGTCATCATTCATCACATAATCACATCATCATTTGACATTGAGAAAATAAACATAACACACATGTCATAATAATATGGGGATGACTAAGCTATATATAATTTGCATGATGACATGGCTAGTCTAGATAAAATTTAATGAATGCCAAACAAACCTTAAAATAAGGCCAAACGTCCTCTCCCCACTTACCTGTAGTGTACAAAGACTCACGTAAGGTACGGGTTAGATTCGGTGCGAGAAGCGTAAGTTTTGGTGAACCTATCATAAGTGAATGGGGCTAGCATTTCACCACTTTGGGGTCA
This sequence comes from Macadamia integrifolia, assembly GCF_013358625.1. Lineage (NCBI taxonomy): Eukaryota > Viridiplantae > Streptophyta > Magnoliopsida > Proteales > Proteaceae > Macadamia > Macadamia integrifolia. The sequence continues at coordinate 31,986,461 of NC_056570.1, read as the reverse complement.
AAACTAACAAGATTTGATGACAAAATCATGTTTAGAATCCTAAAAGAAGGTTGCACGTCCGTTTTGGGTCCATTCGGACATAAAAATCACGTCGGGGGCCTCTCAGGTGGGTCGGACAGCCCACCTGTCTTAACCCACCGGTCATGACCGACGGGCAGGTCGGCCCACCAATAGGGGCCCACCAATGGAGGTCGAGGGCCTGCTAGGATCGACGGGTAGGTTGGCCTGCCTGTTGGTCCCCAGATAGGGGCCAATCGGTTGGCCCTGAGGGCCTGTCCTCTTAGGTGGGTGCCCTCAGGCGGGCCATTTGGCCCACCAATCCTGGCGAAAAAATGCCATTTTTCCTGAAACCTTTCCCAACCTTTGGAAAATCAAATGGAACTTTTTCAAACCCATTTTCCACACATTCAAGGTCAAATAAGATGATTCTAACCTAGATCTAGGTTAGATTTAAGGAATGGAAGCCATATTACCTTTTTTGCTCAAGAACTCTTCCAAAAACCCCAAATTCACTTCAAATCACAAATGCTTCTCCAACCTTGTAAACACTTCTTCAAATCCTTCAAAATCAGCACATAGACCATCTATCAAACCTTAGATTCATCATCTTAAGTGGGATTTACAAGATCTCAAGGAACTCTACCCAAATCAAGGGTTTTACTTGGGTTTGGTGAAAGTTTAAGAAACATAGCCTTTGCTCACCTCTAATTGTAGATATCGTGTTGGGGATCACTCTTCCGGCGTCGGAATGGGAAGATCAAACCTTGACGCCGCTTAAATCCATTTCTTCTTCCTCTTCCTTCCCCTTTCTTCTTCTTCGTTCTCTTTTCTCCCTTCTCTTCTCTCTCCTCTTAAATCTTCTCACCAACTTGCCGTGTAATAAATGAGATATGGAAAAACACAATTAATGCTATTCATACTTTCTTAAAATCATTAATAGCACATGGGTGGGTCACTCAGGTGGGCGGATGCGCCCACCTGTGACCGCCCACCTGAGGGCCAAAAATTGGCCAAGAAGTGGGATTTTGGTGGAATTCGACTCTCGGCATGAATCTCACTCTCGGCACAAGATATATTATACGTATGCGCTTTAGGATACGGCTACATACCAGCTTTATCCGTACATGGCCTTATGATATGTGCATGTACACGGCTTGGGTACACCCGTCTCCTCTGGCACTGACTCGGACTTGTCTGACCAACCGGTGTTCAAAGTCACCCTTGCCATCATGGTCCATAAGGAACCCGCCTTAACTCTCTTCGGTTCGGGTCCTGCATGGTTAAGCCGGGTCAACCATGTAATTAGACCGGGTTTAAAAAGTAGGGTATCACATTTACCCTCCTTTTTTAAAAATTTTGTCCTCAAAATTGGCGTACCTGGTTGTTCGAAAAGATGAGGGTATTTGTCTTGGATTTCATCCTCTTTCTCCCAAGATGCTTCTTCAAGTGAATGATTAGCCCATCGCACCTTTACGAAGGAAATGGAGTGGTTGCGAAGGGTTTTCACCTTTCGGTCCAAGATTTCAGCTGGCTGCTCTGTATAGGTCATATCCGCTTCTAGATATTCTGGTTCCACGGGTAAAACATGAGATGGATCATGAACGTATCGCTTCAGCATGGATATATGAAATACGTTATGGACATTCCCGAGTGAAGGTGGCAGAGCAAGCATGTAGGCTACTGAGCCAACCCGAGCTAAGATCTCAAATTGGCCAATGTATCTCACGCTCAACTTCCCTTTTCTATGAAATCTTTGCAACCCTTTAGTAGGACAGATCTTGAGAAACACCTTTTCTCCTGGCTGAAATTCAATGTCTTTCCTGCGGTTGTCCGCATAGCTCTTTTGACGAGATTGAGCTGCTTTAATCCGTTCTCGAATAACATCGACCTTGTCATAAGTCATATGTATCATTTCAGGCCCTAACATTCGGCGTTCGCCTACCTCATTCCAATACAGAGGAGTTCTGCACTTCCTACCATATAACGCCTCATACGGAGCCATCCCAATTGTAGCTTGGTAACTGTTGTTATAGGCAAACTCCATAAGCGGTATATATTCTTCCCAACTACCACACATTTCTATGGCACACGCCCTGAGCATGTCTTCTAGTATCTATATGGTTCGCTCCGACTGACCATCAGTCTGTGGGTGGAAAGCAGTACTCAAATTCAATTGTGATCCAAAGGCATGCTGGAAGCTTTTCCAAAATCTGGAAGTGAACCTTGGGTCCCTATCTGATACAATGCTCACTGGCACTCCATGCAAGCGCACTATGTTATCCATATAAAGTTATGCTAATTTGGCCATAGAGAACTTGGTCTTGATGGGAATGAAATGAGCAGTCTTAGTGAGCCGATCAACTATCACCCATATCGCGTCCATCCCCTTAGGTGTACATGATAGTCCGGTGACGAAGTCCATTATAATCCTATCTCACTTCTAGTCTGGTATTGGGAGTGGCTGAAGAGTACCATAATGTCGATGCCTCTCAGCTTTTACTTTCTGGCATGTAAGACAGGTCGCCACATACAGGGCTATTGTGATTCTCATGCTTGGCCACCAGTAATTTTGTTTAAGGTCTTTATACATCTTTGTACTTCCTGGGTGGAGTGAGTACTCAGAGCTATGTGCTTCTCGCACTATCTTGTCTTGTATATCCAAATCATCAGGTACACATAATCTGCCCCAAAACATCAAAGCCCCATCACTGGCTAAAACAAAATCAGGGTCGTTCATTGTTTGATCTTGAACCTTAACTCTGATCCGCTGTAATTCAGGATCCAAAGGTTGTTTTATTATCACCTCTTACCTAATAGACGGATGCACCTGTAGAGCTGCCAGGGATATAGTCAACCATTTAAGGTTTTCTAGTTGATGTTCAAGCTCTAAGGTTGCTCCTTCATATAAGAGGGTTTCATCCATTAGCGTCGCCTCTTGTACAAGTGGTGGGCTGACTGCTAGGTATGAGAGTGACACAGTCTGTGCCTTCTGACTCAATGCATCTGCCACTACATTAGCCTTGCCAGGATGATACTGAATGTCACAGTCATAATCCTTCATGAGCTCAAGCCATCTCCTCTGCCTCATGTTCAAATCTTTCTGGGTGAAAAAGTACTTAAGGCTTTTGTGATCACTGTATATCTCGCACTTCTCCCATACAAATAATGTCGCCAAATCTTTAGGGAAAAAATGACTGCGGCTAGTTCCAAGTCATGAGTGGGGTAGTTCTTCTCATATTCTTGTAGTTGTCGGGATGCATACGCTATCACCTTACCACGTTGCATGAGAACACAACCCAACCCAACCTTGGAAGCGTCAGTGTAGACTGTCATTCCACCTGTGCCTTCAGGGATGGTCAGCACAGGGGCCTACACCAACCTCTTCTTCAACTCCTGAAAACTCTTCTCACATTCCTCTACCCATTCAAATTTCACACCCTTTTTGGTTAACTTAGTCGTTGGTGCTGAGATCCGAGCAAAATTCTCAATGAAGCGCCGGTAGTATCCAGCCAAACCCAAGAAACTTCTAATTTCAGTAACGTTCTTAGGGCTTTCCCACTCTACTACTGCTTTCACCTTGTCAGGATCCACCTCGATTCCGGCCTCAGACACTACGTGTCCCAGGAATCCAACTTACTCAAGCCAAAATTCACATTTACTGTATTTGGCAAACAATTTTTGTTCTCTTAACCTTTGTAACACCATTCTCAAATGTTGAGTGTGCTCCTCTTCTGTCTTAGAGTAGATCAAGATGTCATTAATTAAAATAATTACCCATTTTTTGAGAACATCGTGAAATACTCGATTCATTAAATCCATGAATGCTGCCGGTGCATTGGTTAACCCAAAAGATAACACTAGGAACTCATAGTGACCATACCGAGTCCTGAATGCTGTCTTGGGTATGTCGGCGCTCTTTATCTTGAGCTGATAATAGCCTGATCTAAGGTCTATCTTCGAAAACACCCTCGCACCTTGTAGTTGGTCAAACAAATCGTCAATGGGTGGCAATGGGTACCGATTCTTAATAGTTAGCTTATTCAATTCCTGGTAATTGATGCACATACGCAAGCTGCCATCCTTCTTCTTGACAAACAATACTGGGGAACCCCAAGGTGAAACACTTGGGCGAATAAACCCCTTCTCCAACAACTCTTGCAACTGCATCTGCAACTCCTTCAATTCGGCTGGTGCCATCCTGTATGGAGCTTTAGACACTGGAGCTGCTCCAAGAATCAAGTCTATGGCAAACTCCAACTCTCTATCAGGCGATAGATGCATCAGATCATCTGGAAAGATGTTGGAAAATTCTTTAACCACCTTTATCTCTTCTAGTGGTGTGACCTTTGCATCCACAGCAAGTACAGATGCTAAGTAACCCTGATATCCACTTTCCAACAACTTTACCGCTTGAAGAGCGGAGACGAGGACCTTTCTAGCCCGTTTTATTTTATCTGCTCAGTATACCAATTCTTTTCCTTCAACATCTGTCACCGTAATTAGTTTTTCAACACACATCACATTAGCTCGATGGGCCGACAACCAATCCATGCCCAGTATAATGTCAAAATTCTGCATGTTGAATTTAATGAGTTGTGCATCCAATTTCTTCCCACTGATTTCCACTGGGCACGGCCCATACACCTCCTTCAACTGTGTAACTTTACCAGTAGGCATACTAACAATCATCCCATGATCTAGTGTCCTGGGTGACATACCAAGTTTCTCAGCAAATCTCTTAGATATAAATGAATGTGTATCTCCTGAATCGAATAAGACATAGGCTGGTATGCCCGATATAGATAGGACACCTAGTGTAACAATGCATATAAGTACAGCAGGTCATCAATATTTAACATAAGGAAATTCTTAAATTTAAAATGTACCTGCTACCACTTTCGTGCTGGCCTCAGCTTCCTCAGCTGATAGGGCATACATCCTTCCCTGCGGTTGATTCCCCAGAGTTAAGGGGGGTCGGTATGCAGAGGACTGACTGGAGGGTAAGGCTGGTCTGACCCGATAGTCTTTAGCATAGTGCCCATAGGAATGGTAATTAAAGCAATGGATCTGTGATGCCGAAACTGGGGCGGGGCCCCTCTGTACTTGACTCGCTGTAGATGGAGGTCGGGGCGGCCTTGGGACTGTAGGCACCGTACTAGTGTTTGGGCAGAAAGATGTGGAGCCCGAACCACCAGTTGGTCGAGGAGGGTAGCCAGATGGCCGATAGGGCTGTCTATATGTAGGCCCAGAACTATACGACCCACTATATACCTTGGAGGAGTTGCCTATGTCCGGAAATGGGTTTGTTCTCTTCCACAATCCTGGTGTGAGGGACTGTTCTCCCTTCTGCTTATCTTCCATGGTCTTAGCCTTCTGCACAATCTGGCCATAGTCTGTCAAATCTAAGACCTCAAGTACTGACCCAATGGATGTACCTCGTGCATTGCTTTCGGATCTAGTACGTACCATCGGATCCTTGCACCTGGACCATACCATACACCACATTGATTAAGCACCTTAGAATTTATATCGGCACATAATCATATGCCAACGCACAGGGTATTATAGTGGATGATGTTTTGCAACTAGCCATAACTTAATCCCGAAATATAGTGCTAGTGCTTTAACAAGTAGTACGATGGTCCCACTCGACAATATGGTGCTAGCCACACACACATTTTTTTTTTATAATAATAACACTTTTTTTTCATAGGTATATTATTATAATAATAATAATAATACCCCCATTTTTTTTTCAAGTTTTCTCCCAACCGACGGGCTGCCACCGGCGGGCAGGTTGGCCCGTCAGTCTGACCCGAGGCGGAAATACGAACAGGGCTTTTAAGCCCATGTTCCTCTTTTTCTCTCATTTCTTCCCCCTTCTCTCACTTAGGCGATTTTTTTGAGGGTCCCTTGACGCTTCCACTCACGATCTCGCTCAATGATTCCACGGAATTTTGGGAAGATCCAACTCCTCCACTCTCAAGTAAGTCTCTTCCCCATTTTTTCTTCTTAGAGCGTATACTTGGAGGTAGAATCCATGTGTAGTCCTCAATCTTGATTTTTTTCCGTGTTTCTTTCCATAGAAAAATGATTCCATGAGAATGTGATGTTTCCTTTGTAATTTATTTCTAGTTTTAGGCTTTACTTCTCAATTTATGAGAGAAAACCCAACCGTGCCCTAATTTTCTCTAATTTGGGGCTTTCTTCTATATCTACCCTTTTTTTTTCCCCAACTAACGACTCAAATGAGTTTCCTTGTGCTTGGTTTGCACTTAAAATGTTGGAGAGTTCATGGAAATTCATGTATGCTTGAAGTCCCACCTCTTTCTATGAAAATCCATCTCTTTTGTGTTGGGTTTCTTTGATTCTCTTTTTACCACTTCATACTTGTGGATTCCTTGCACCTCAATGTCATAATAGAAGCTGTCTTTGCATATTCTAGATTGTACAACGATGGCCTTCCATTCATAAACATGTAAGCTTCAAGCTTTACTCTATTTTGAGACTTTTCATTTTTCTTAGATTGAACTTGCACATTTAGATTGGGGTTTTTCTGTCATTCCTCACTTGCCATGCTTTATATGCCTTTTGTCACATTTCTGTTTTGCCATAATTGCTGTTTTGTCACTGGCCATGCATTTCATCCAGACTTTCTATCATTCCTCACTTGTCACATTTGTCACATTCTATTTTGCCATGATTTTTATTTTGTCATTGGCCATGCATTTCATCCATAGACTTTCTATCATTCCTCACTTGTCACATTTGTCACATTCTATTTTGGCATGATTTCTGTTTTGTCACTGGCCATGCATTTCATCCATAGGCTTTTTTATCATTCCTCACTTGTCACATTTTGTCACATTTTTGTTTTGCGAGAATTGGGTTTTGGGGCTTCCTCCTATTGCTCACCCATCTATTTATTTCCTTTGTTATTCCTCTTCCTTACTTATCATTCTTTCTCCTCTTTTCTTGCCAGGATGTCTTCTCGCAAAGGCAAGGAGCCCGCATCCTCTTCTGCTCGGCGTAAGACCACCGCTTCCAAACAGAAAAGTGTAGGGACTAGTTCCCCAGCCCCTCGCACAAGGCGACCCAGACCTACCCCTATTGATCCTTCTGACTACGACGAGGGACTCTTCCGTTGTTCAGAGGCACCAACCAACTGGAAGGCCTTCCTGAAGAGGTCTGTGATGATGGAGAAGACTGTGGTAGTTGGCGACTTCCACAAGGTTCAGCTTTAGGAGAGGTTCACCGCATTGGGTTGGAAGTCTATCCTCCATATAGACCGTCCGTGCTATGAGCAGCTGGTTCGTAGATTCTACTGTAACTTGGAGGTCTCTTACAAATATGGAGAGTATGCGATAACCAGCATGGTGAAAGGGGTGGACATTCAGTTGACTGTGGACACACTGGCTAGCATTCTGGGTATTTCTTCAGTTGGGAAGCATTTCTACAGTCCTCCAAGGAGTAAGCCCGTGGGCCCATTCTTGAGTTTGGAGACAGAGGACCACATCTATGAGACCATCTGTGGCAGCAGGGAGCATCTGGATTCCAAGACGTCATTTTACCCAGAGGTTCGTGTGTTTGCCCATTTGGTCCAGTTCAATTTGCTCCCCAGAGGAGGTCACCGGAGCCAGGTAGGCTTCATGGCAACCTTCTTAGCCTTCTGCATTTATAAGGCCTTAGAGGGAGGTGCCGAGCACTTGTGCTTGCCTTACGTCATCCTCAATACTATGGAGCACCATACCTCACACCCCGAGGATGGAGGGTTTTCATATGGTAGGATCCTCACCAGGATCTTTGAGTTCTTTGGGGTGGATCTGAGTGGTGAGGAGGGAAAGACTCCAGCAGACAAGTTTGACAGGGGAGACCTACTGAGGATGGGTCTCCACACACTCATGGATGTACCTCAGAGAGCAGGGGCTCAGAGAGGTAGGGACAGGAGGAATGCCCATAGGGAGGATGTTCCCATGGAGGAGGAGACTAGTGAGGAGGATGAGGATTATGTTCCTCAGTGCGAGGAGGAGGATTTTACGGACGAGGATATCCTCGAGGAGGAACCTCTTGATTCGAGAGGTGTTGATCCTGGCTTCGCGGGGGCTGCAAGCCCACAGCACAGAGCCCCACCACCTGAGAGTGGTTCATATGATTTTAAGGGCATGATGTCTGCTATGAGGGCCTTAAAAGACGGCCAAGATCAGCTGCTAAGAAGACTAGATGAGAGTGCTTCTAGGGAGGAAAACATCCTAGAGAGGCAGGCTACCCTAGAGAGTTCCTTCCTCAGATTGGGCGAGGACTTGGATACAACGGCCAATGCCATTTTGGTGGATTTTTCCCAACTTCGGAGGGATGTACAGCTGGTGAACTCGAGGTTCGACTACTACGACTGTCGACTCAATGTTAGCTCGAGACCTAGGAGGGATGGAGTAATAGTATTGGACGATGACGATGATCTTTGAGGACTTAGCTCGCCCGTCTACACCAGCTTCTCACTTGTTTCCATATTGTTGATCTTACTATATATTTCTTTCTTTTCTTATTCCTTGTACTCTATCTGTAATTGGACTTATTTGTGGGGTGATATGTTTTGATGGTGGCTTGTGCGAGTTTTTGTAGGTTTGATAACTTATCGTAGTTTAGTTGTGGTGTCATTAGTTATTTACGCTTAGTGATATATGTATATGTTGTCTATCAGGTGTTTGTGTGTGAAAATTTTTGAAAATCTTGTTTTGTGCCGTTTTGCTGCCAAAATTTCGTTAAATACGTACTCAATAGGTTATGGAATCAAATAACTAATTTTTCATTTATTCCAAATAAACTTTCTCTAATGCATGCCATGAAATGCATTAACTAAATGCAACCATAATTATTATTTTCTTTCTTTGGCTTTTAACTTTAAAGCTTTTACATTTACCCAATCCCATTTCCTATTATAGATTCTATGGGGTCTAAATGGTATGTTGTGAGGGAATAGAGCATCACACTCTGATACCACCGTTGTCACACTCCTTTTATATAGAACTGGACCGGTGATAGGGTTAACTCCGGTTAACCCAAACCTGCCAGGATCATCTGATACAATATCCAATCACAGCATACACACAACTAAGATAATGTTCAACAGTTCAGCGGAAGACTTAATTTACCTGTAAATATCCCCAATATACTTGATACCCAAATTGTAGTACATAGATAATTATATATGGGCCCGTAGGCATGATATTTACACAAAAAGAATAACAATTCACGTATCAAGTACACAAAAGGGATCATCAAAAGAATAAAAAAGTAACCCTGTATGGAGTCACTGTTGTCCCATAGCACAACCCTCGCACGTGTAATCCGTGTCGTGCCCATAGTCCTCGGGGACCCACCAATGCTCCTCGAGGAATTCCACTATAGGGCCCGACCCTTGATCCTCAGGCTGGTGACCTACAAAATCATCTAAAAGAGGTGCACACGTGGGATGAGCTCACTAGCTCAGTAAGTGAAAAGGAGGACCACACAACAGTCCACACAACAATCACAACCATATGCACTATATGCTATGCCATCCATTTTTAAATCACATCCACCTAAACAACATTACTAAGTCTTTGGTTTAGTGCTACTACAACCACAGTGCACGTATACTCCGGGTATGAGCCACAAACTCTATCCCGTGATACGCCCATAGGGCTGTCGGAGAAGGCCCATCGTGGGTACTCGAAAAAGTAAAGCATGTCGACCACCGGCTCTCAACATAAAAGTAAATGAAAAAAAATAAAGGTGCTGACTCCAGCAATTTAAAAGCAGTACGATTGGCCCTCTTGAATATACCACCGAGGTTACCGACTGTCTTAATGACCAGCCAGACGTATGTCTAACCGTCACAGTGACCCGACAACTGCGACCAATACTTCCCCCCAAATGGTAACCCAACACCTCAACCCCTGTTGGGAAGGGTCGTAGCACAAGAAGATTATAATCCTAAACTGCATGCTCCTATATGACAGTACGATTACATAGTGCCACCGCGTCCCATTCCACGGACCATCAATGCACTCGTTTCCAAGCCGACTATGAAATTTAATGTATTAATGCATTATGCACAATGATGTCATCATTCATCACATAATCACATCATCATTTGACATTGAGAAAATAAACATAACACACATGTCATAATAATATGGGGATGACTAAGCTATATATAATTTGCATGATGACATGGCTAGTCTAGATAAAATTTAATGAATGCCAAACAAACCTTAAAATGAGGCCAAACGTCCTCTCCCCACTTACCTGTAGTGTACAAAGACTCACGTAAGGTACGGGTTAGATTCGGTGCGAGAAGCGTAAGTTTTGGTGAACCTATCATAAGTGAATGGGGTTAGCATTTCACCACTTTGGGGTCAAAACTAACAAGATTTGATGACAAAATCATGTTTAGAATCCTAAAAGAAGGTTGCATGTCCGTTTTGGGTCTATTCGGACATAAAAATCACGTCAGGGGCCTCTCGGGTGGGTTGGACAGCCCACCTGTCTTGACCCACCGGTCATGACCGCGGGTAAGTCGGCCCACTGGTCTGCCCGTCGGTAGGGGCCCACCGATTGAGGCCAAGGGCTTGCTAGGACCGGCGGGTAGGTTGGCCCACCGATAGTGGCCCGCCGGTTGGCCCTGAGGGCCTGTCCTCTCAGGTGGATGCCCTCAGGTGATTTGGCCCACCGGTCTTGGCCCACCGGTTTTGGCGAAAAAATGTCATTTTTCCTGAAACCTTTCCTAACCTTTGGGGAATCAAATGGGGCTTTCCAAACCCATTTTTCGCACATTTAAGGTCTCATAAGATGATTCTAACCTAGATCTTGGTTAGATTTAAGGAATGGAAGCCATCTTACCTTCTTTGCTCAAGAACTCTTCCAAAAACCCCAAAATCACTTCAAATCACCAATGCTTCTCCAACCTTGTAAACGCTTCTTCAAATCATTCAAAATCAGCACATAGACCATCTATCAAACCTTAGATTCATCATCTTAAGTGGGATTTACAAGATCTCAAGGAACTCTACCCAAATCAAGGGTTTTACTTGGGTTTGGTGAAAGTTTAAGAAACATAGCCTTTGCTCACCTCTAATCGTAGATCTCGTGTTGGGGATCACTCTTCCGGGTCAGAATGGGAAGATCAAACCTTGTCACCGCTTAAATCCATTTCTTCTTCCTCTTCCTTTCCCTTTCTTCTTCTTCGTTCTCTTTTCTCCCTTCTCTTCTCTCTCCTCTTAAATCTTCTCACCAACTTGCCGTGTAATAAATGAGATATGGAAAAACATAATTAATGCTATTCATACTTTCTTAAAATCATTAATAGCACATGGGTGGGTCACTCAGGTGGGCGGATGCGCCCACCTGTGACCGCCCACCTGAGGGCCAAAAATTGGCCAACAAGTGGGATTTTGGTGGAATTCGACTATCGGCATGAATCTCACTCTCGGCACAAGATATATTATACGTATGCGCTTTAGGATACGGCTACATACCAGCTTTATCCGTACATGGCCTTATGATATGTGCATGTACACGGCTTGGGTACACCCGTCTCCTCTGGCACTGGCTCGGACTTGTCTAGCCAACCGGTGTTCAAAGTCACCCTTGCCATCATGGTTCATAAGGAACCCGCCTTAACCCTCTCCGGTTCGGGTCTTGTATGGTTAAACTGGGTTAACCGTGTAATTAGACTGGGTTTAAAAAGTAGGGTATCACACATCGTGACCATGTCTATCATTGTTTTATGGTCCCAGAACGAACGTATTCTAATCTTCCTTTCTATGTTAGGTTTCGAGACTCTTATCTTTGCACACTGGATCTTACTCGTACCGTGTGTGCATATTCTCGTATGTGAATATGTAAATGGGGAGAGGATGTTGATTTTATTTCGGAGTGGTTATGGCATCATATCATTTTATACATCATTACGCCATCTATGAATGCCATCTTCATGCATATACTTTGTCTACCACAGGATGCATTTATGAATTGTTATGTTGCATCTTTAAATTTTCAAATACTTGTTACTTGCTTTAAATTATGAGCATAGATTATTCGATCTTTGGATGATGATGATTTGTTGGACATGTGATGAATTGCTAGATTAGACGCCATAGTCGGCTTAGAAACAAATACATTGGTGCACCGTGGAACGGGACATGGGAGCACTATATAGTCATACTATCTCATATAGGAGCATATGGTTTAGGATCGACATTCTCTCATGCTACGACCCTTCCCAACAGGGGTTTAGGTGTTGGGTTATCACTGGGGGGAAGTGTCAATTGTGGACCACCATAGTGGTTAGAAGTATGCCTGGCTGATCTTTAGGACAATTGAAAACCTTGGTAATATATTTAGAAGGCCAAGCGTACTGCATTTATTTTCTTCTGTGGTTTGGCCATGATTTACTTTTCTACTATGGTTCGGCCATGATTTACTTTTCTACTATGGTTCGGCCATGATTTACTTCTCCAAGTGCTCACGATCGGCCCTTTTCGACAACCTTATGGGTGTATCTCAAGATGAAAAATGAGTCTCGTATCTGGGGCATACATGCACTATGGTTGTAAGTAGCACGTGACCTATGACTTAGCATTGTTGCCTAGGTGGATATATCACACCCCGTTCTCACAGAACCGGGCCAGTGACCGGGTTAACACCGGTTAACCCAAACCTGCCAGGATCATCTGATACTGTATTCCACCACAGCATACACACAACTAATATAAGCTCATCAGATCAGTGGAAGACTAAGTTTTACCTGTGAATAATCCCATAATACTTGATACCCGAATTGTGATACAATAGTTATATACATCTGGGCCCGAAAGCGTGATATTTACACAATAAAAGTACAATTCATATATCAAGTATATAAAGGAAACCATCAAAATAATCAAAGTACACAGCTCGGCTCGGTATCAAAGGCTAGAGCTCAGCTCGGAATCAAGGTTGAGCCCAGCTCGGCATCACATGGTAGAGCTCGGCTCGGCCTCAAAAGTGGAGCTCAACACGGCCTCAAAAGTGGAGCTCAGCTCGGCCTCAGAACTGCGGTCCCGCAGCATAACTCTCACACGAGCAGTCAGTGCCGTGCTCTAACTCCTCCGGGGCCCACCAGTCCTCTTCAGGGAACTCGACCGTGGGACCCACCCCGTACTCCTCAGATGTATGACCTGCAAAATCATCCAAAAAGGGGGTACCCGTGGGATGAGCTCACTAGCTCAGTAAGTGGTAAGATGGACCACACAGCAGTCCACGCATCAAAACACAATCATATGCACTACATGCCATGCTATACATTTTAAATCACATCCACCTAAGAAACATTACTAAGTCTTCGGTTTTAGTGCTACTACAGCCATAGTGCGCGTATACTCCAAGTACGAGCCGCTAACTCCAGCCCTCGATACGCCCATAGGGCTGTCGGAGAAGGCCCACCATGAGTACTCGAAAAAGTAAAGACAATGCCGTCCACCGGCTCTCAACAGAAAAGTAAATGACTGAAATTAAAGGTGCTGACTCCAGCAATTTAAAAGCAGTACGATTGGCCCTCTTGAATGTACCACCGGGGTTGCCGACTGTCCTATTGACCCGTCGAGCGTTATGTCTGACCGCCACAGTGACCCGACAACCGCGACCACTGCTTCCCCCCAAATGATAACCCAACACCTTAACCCCTGTTGGGAAGGGTCGTAGCACGGGATGGTGAAAATCCTAATACCACATGCTCCTATATGACAATAGTACGATTGTATAGTGCCACCGCATCCCATTCCACGGGCCACCAATGTACTCGTTTCCAAGCCGACTACGGAATCTAGTCTATCAATGCATCATGCACAATGATGTCCACATTCAACATATAAACATCTCATTCAATTGGTATTTGGAAAGTAAACATAGCACACATGCATATCAATGTGAGGATGACTAATCTACATAGCATTTTCATGATGGTATGACTAGACTAGATACATTTAGATGAATGCTAAACAATGCCTTGAAACAAGGCCAAACGTCCTCTCCCCACTTACCTGTAGCGTACAAGGATTCTCGTTCGGTACGGGTGAGATCCGGTGCGAAACGGGTAGGATTTGGTGAACCTAACATAATTGAGCGGGGTTAGTATTTCACCATTTTGGAATCAAAATTAACGAGATCCGATGAAAAAATCATGTTTAGAACGTTAAAAGAAGGTCGCACGTCCGATTTGGGTCCAATCGGACGCAAGAATCACCTTCGGAGCCACACAGGTGGGTCAGACAGGTGGGCTGTCTGGCCCACCGGTTGGGCTAGGGGGCCCTGCTAAGACCGACGGGCAGGGTGGCCTGCCGGTTAGCCCACCGATTGGGCCCGTCGGTTGTGCTCTAAGGCCCCTGCCCTCTCAGGTGGGTGGCCACAGGCGGGCCAGATGGCCCACCGGTTCCACCCACCGGTCTTGGCGGAAAACCTGCTGTTTCTTCCCAACTTCCTCCATTCTTTAGGGATTCAAATGGGGCTTTTCCCAACCCATTCTCCACACCTTCATGGTCTTATAGGATGGTTCTAACCTAGATCTAGGTTAGATTCAAGTGATGGGAAACCATCTTACCTTCTTTGCTCAAGAACAACTTCAAACCCTCCAAATCACTTCAAACCCACAATGCTTCTTCCACCTTGTCAATATCTCTTCAAATCCTTCAAGATCAACACATAAATCATCTATTAAACCTTAGATTCATCATTTCAAAGGGGATTTACAAGATCTCAAGAAACCCTACTCGAATCAAGGGTTTAAGCTTGGGTATGGTGAATGTTCAAAGAACCCAACTTTGCTTACCTCTAAATGTAGATCTAGAGTTGAAGATCACTCTCCCGGTGCCGGAATGGAAAGATCAAGCTTCGGCGCCGCTGAAATCTTTCTCTTCTTCCTCTTCCTTCTCTTCCCTTCTTCTTCTTCCTCTTTCTTTTCTCTCTCCTCTTTACTCTTCTCACCAACGTACGGGTGTCAAAAATGAAAAGAAAAGAAAATCATAAATGCTCTATATATACTTCCTAAATAACTAAATAGTGCACATGGATGGGTCACTCAGGTGGGTGGGTGCACCCACCTGAGGGCCAAACTTGGGATTTTGACAGAGTTCGGGCCTCGGTGCGAACCCCACCCTAGCATACGATGTAGTATACGTATATGCCTTAATATATGGCTACAATACCTGCTTCATCCGTACATGGCCTTATGGTAGGTGCATGTACACGGCTTGGGCACTCCCGTCTCTTCTAGCACTGGCTCGGACTCATCGGGCCAGCCGGTGTTTAAGGTCACCCTTGCCATCATAGCCCATAAGGAACCCGCTCTAACTCCCTCTGGTTCGGTTCCTATATGGTTAAACCGGCTCAACCGCGTAATCAGACCGAGTTTAAGAAGTAGGGTATTACAGGATAGGCCTAAAATGAATTTCATACATATAGGATCATTTGAAATACGATTGCTTGTTTATGTATTTCTTTTCATTTCTTGAGCTAGAGAGCTCACTCCTTATGTACACACATTTTTAGATGATTTTGCAGGCTTCCCTGAGAAGAGCAAGGGATGGGGCCCACTGACTAATTTCTAGTAGGAGATTGGTGGATTTTGGAGGGATTTGGGCATAGTGTTAGCTGCCCGTACAAGGACTGCGTTGCGGTGCAACAGTAGCGATTACCAAACGTAACTTTTCTTTTTTATTCTTTTGATGTATTTCCCTTTTTATGCTCTAGATAGTTAAATTGTTATCTCTTATGTAATTATCATGCTTACAAGCCCACATGTATATATACTATGTATGACAATTTAGGTATCAAGAGTATGTGGAAAATTTACATGTATATATATGATGAGTTTTTCATTGAATTATTCAATTATATTTCCATGTCTTATGTTGCATGTTGTTTTGTGGTTTACTGCATCAGATGATCCTAGTGAGTCTTGGGTTACCCGGAGATAACCTGGTCACCAGTCCAGTTCTTTGGGACGGGGCGTGACACTCACGAAGTTGTTACACTTTTGGGTTTGTCACTGGAAGGACAGGGTCAATTTGGTGTCCCAAATCTGATGACTTTTTGGACCTTAAGTAGCCTCTGCATAGGGCCATCGGATTCACACAGTGTCAATTCGATGATCGGTGACACTTCTAAACTATCAAATTTAACAGTTCTATCAAATCCTGTGGGTGCCCCCTCGATGTTTCTAACACATGTTAACCCCCGATTACCCTTGCACCTAGGACAGAGACGATCACAAATCAGTGAGGCATACCGAGGTTTGAATCAGGTATATAACTTGAGAATTTTCACCCATTCGATCAACAGATGAGGTGAGTGGTGGTCTGACTTTATTTTGGAGTGTTTTAACATTCTAAAACTATATGCATCCCATAGCAATCATGTCTAGCTAATTCAACTGCTTGTATGATATATTTGATGTCTAGCTAATTCAACTGCTTGTACGATATATTTGAATTGTATAACATGTTTTACTTTATTTTGGAGTGTTTTAACATTCTAGCACTATATGCATGCCATAGCACTCATGTCTAGCTAATTCAACTGCTTGTATGATATATTTGAATTGTATAACATGTTTTACTTTATTTGAATTGTATATGTGTTTTGGATTGTGTGACGGGATCCAATGTGGCCAAGGTGATTTTGATATCGTAATCTCTGGGTGGATGATTGCATTATGCATCGGGTGTGCATTAGAGTTAGTTATGGTTGTGGATGCACGATGTGGCCGATGGTAATTCTGCTATTGTATATACTATAGTCATACCTAGATATGTACGGTGTGACTGATGGTAATCTCGGTAGTGCGTATCCCATACTGAACTGTATGTATGCTAGATAGACTTAAACATAGATGCAATGTGGCCGATGGTGATTCCGGTATCATATTCCATACTACATGTATCTTTATAAAAGACATAACATATTGTGGTTAGGTCATATTTCTATGTTATAATCCCCTGCCAACAGTGGGTAAGGTGTTGGATAACCCAATTGTGGTATGTTCTATGAATCCTTTCGGAATTCCATTTTTACGGTATGATGTGATTTTTGTTAGAGACAAAAACTAGTCCAATATGGCCAATGATAATTCAGGTGCCATAACTGCCAGGAGGGGGTTATGAAGGGGTTTGATTGGTGATCGATGGTTGTATTCTGGGACCGATAGGCTCTTATTCACGACTAGGGTTTGTATCATTGGGTGACCAATGTACGATTTTTGGGACCAATGATACAACCTAATACGTTGTAGTAGCATGAATCTGACTTAGTTGTATGTTAAGTGGTCTAAAATAAAATGAATTACATTATTTTCGCATCATAGACTGTGCATGTGCTTGCATGAAACCCATCCATAATTGGAGCTTACACCACATACGTGTTGCTTTTTAGATGATGATGCATTTACCGTCATGCCATTGGGCAGTGACACTTCTTCCTCTATGGTTAAGTAAGATGTGACTGGTGGACACCATAAATCGAGGAGCACGATCCCGATTGTGCTTGAGATACCTATAGTTATGCCACACCTTAAGCCGGAAGTGGGACTGCCGTATTCTTTGATGTCGTAGTTTTTGATGTTATATTTTGTGGGTAACTATATGTATGTTTTGATAATTATGAAAACAAATAACTCTTGTTTTTTAATATAATTAACACTAGTTGTTTTTACACAAATAAATAAATAATACTAGTTATTCCCCCAACTTAATTTACATGATTCCGCTATATTGTACTCTAATTCCACTGCGATGATTTTAGTTGGTTCAGTACTATTGTGATTGTGATGGTTAAGGTACTATTATCACAGATCCTAGTAGAGATATAAGGCGGGTAAACATCTTATTCACACCGCTTGTATCTTAGCGGGAGCGGGGTGTGACACTAGAAAGGTATTTACAAACATACCATCATGAACCTATATGTAAAGCTTTCACATTTGAGGAGTTGATGCAAATTGTTAAGGTTGTAGAGCCACACAATAGTCTTATATAACCTAAAGATATGCTATGGAATGCATCTATAAGATGCGGTCTCCTTACATGGTCATTTTAAAGTGGCAAAGGGGAAAATAAAATGGATAATATCATTTACTAATTAAGGGGCCAATTCATTACATTGGTATCGAGTGACCTCTCGACCCGTGATGGGGACAGTGGGGGCACTATGTCCTGTAGAGGTGATGAGGTAATTCAAGAACCATTAATCCCACATTGATTAGAGAGGGATCAAGGTACAAGGCTATCGACAAAGGGTGGCCTCTTTAACACGACATGATGCTTTTTAAATCCATAATGAGTTCGTCTCAAAGCAAACAATATCATGATTTGGTTTGAGGTTGAACTCTTACAAAAGGTATCAAAATTGACCCTAATATCGTATGGGATCACGACTAGAAGACTTCATTGGTATCAAAGCTAGAATTGTAAATACTGAGCGAGAAGAAAAAATATTATCTTTTGGAATGTTGAAATACTTTTCCATAAAAAAATTATAGAATTTGGAGAAGAAAATATCTTTACTCTCATTCCTGATGCCTATTCTTAGGATTTCGATCAATCTATAATTACTTTTTGCTTTTGTTTTTGTCTTTGTCTTTGTTTTTTTTTTTTTTAAGAATCGATTCAAATACTAGAACTTTGAGGAAGTAATCAAACTAGAATTCGATGTGACCTAAAAAAGTTTTGGAATTTGGAATGGAACGTAGATCCTGACCTAGAGGTAGATGGGAAGGAAATTACTTACCAAAAAAAAAAAAAAGATAAGTAGGAAATTAATATAGCTTCAGGTTTTCCGTGATAATTTCCCAAGTTGAGGGGCAATTCCGTCATTGACTTCCCTCAGTCGTTCATTCTTTGTTTAGACTTTTATTTTTTTCGCAACACTTGTTTAGACTTTTCTTTCCGTAACGCTTGTTTAACTTTAGACGTTTTTTTTACTTTTCTGGATTCCAAATTTATGCTGACGGCAGTGTAGCCTTACGTGGAACCATTATTTAAAAAGTATCCGCGGCCCCATTGGCATCAAGCATCAAGCATCAAGCATCAAGCATCAAGCATCAATCTGTATCTCCATATCCCTCGAGGTTGCCTGTTCTGAGCCTCTGATGAGTCAACGAGAGAGAATGGAATCTCTCGCTCTCTCTCTGGGTTTCGCCTCCGCTGATAAACTTATGATGGATCAACAGCAAAGAATGGAAGTAACGCTTTTGGGCGATCCTGCAACGGCGAATAGGAAGAAGAGTACGAGAAGAGCTGCTTGGCTTTTCGTTGCAGTTCTCACATTTATTGGTAAGTTCTGTTCTTTTCGCTTCCCAATTTTACTTTGCTTTATAGTTTATACTTCTCTGGTTTCTTCATGGAATCGCCAATGGCCTTTGTCTCTCTCTGCATCTCAATTACTGCTTCTTTCGGTTTGATTACCTTATGGATGTGTTCCACACTTCCACTTGCCCGTCGGATTAGCCGTTTTCAAGTTCTCTGTTCTCAAAATGTTTAATTCAATACTAGCAGTACAGGTAAAAAAAAAAAAAAAACTTAGATTTTTACTGTTTCTCTTCGTTTTGATTAATCCTCCTCTTGATTATTTGAGGATCAACAGTCCGTGGATTTCTTCGAACCCTCAATTCAAGTTCTGTTTCTCTTCTTACTACTATTGTTTCAAGATCGAGTTTCAAACTTCAACCTCCTGAAAACCTTTACCCAATTCTATGCCCATTCAACTGTTTATGAGCTCGGGTCCACCTACTACCGATACGATATAAATGGGGACGTATCAGCCCATATCAGGTTTGTGTTGGACATTAATTCAAAAAAAGAGGCTCTTTTAGTTGATACTACGGACCTGTATCGGTATCGTATCGGTATCAGGTTACCGACGATACTGATAAACTATGCATGGAACATGTGGTCATTGAATAAATTTTTTTTTTTTTTAAATAATTATCAAATGGTAGAGCCTTGAGCGAGTAATAGCAAAACTGCAAAAATAGTACTCTCCACTCGTTTAGCTTAGTTGTGTCCACCCAAAATCCCGTATGGTTGTGGGTCACGAACCGTGATCCTCTAAACAAATGACACGTCATCAGTTATTGGAAAGGTCATGCAAGCCCAGTACCGTTGATCTCTTACCATAAGACACGTCACCACTTAACTGGAATGGCACGCAGTGCGGCCTTTTTTAAATGGTGATCGTTAGGTTCACGGAATCGGTATTGGCTTCGTATCTGTTGGGATAGGATGATTTTGCCTTTTTTTTCTTTCAAAAACCTTTTTTTTTTTCCTTTACATTTTTACCCTTGTCCGATTCACAAGGATGGAAGGATGGGTGCGTAATTTCATGGCCCTTTGCATCCGGGATCAAGGGCTGCATGACTGGGAATCGTTCATTTTCCCTTAAAAAATATATTTTAGAATACGTTTGATTGCAATAGGAATTAAAAAGAATGATAAATCCCGAAGATGCAGTCGAGTTAGTAAGGGACTTTGGCCTCAGGAAGCGTGTGATTTTGAGGTCGACTCCTTTTATCTTCTTGGGGCCACTCATATGAGGATGTTTATTAATCTTTATTACTTTCGGTGAAAGTTGAATGGTTCTCATTCAACTCTAGTATAATCCGGCCCATGCCACTGTGGAGTTAGTATTCACGGACTAGTCAACCGAATGCCTGGATATCCATAGTAAGCAAAAAAAGAAAAAAAAAGAAAAAAGAAGAACATAAGTGAAATTTTTTAAAATTAAAAAATAAAATTTTGTAATCATTTCCTCATGTGATTGGATAAACTACTTAATTTCTTATTATAATTAGTAATGATATAATTTGCATGTAATTTCATTTGACTTTTATATGAAAGGAAATTGAATATCAAGTACCAAGTATAGTTAAATTTAATAATTTAATAATTAAATATAGAATGATTTGAAGTTGATGATATGATGAAGTGGAATGCAATGCCGAAGGGAGATATGCAAGGAGGAGAGAGAGTGTTTGGCGATTCAGGGGAGAATGGAGCTATGGCTGTGGAGGATGACGATGGTGGAGCTCGGGAGTCTCTGGATCGTGGTCCAGATGGTCCTCCACAGGATGAAAGGCACAAGGATGCAGGCCAGCGACGTACATATGCAAAAGCCTTGGGTTTTTCGTCTTGGCCTGCCATTGACACTCTCCCAGAGCCGATTCAGGTAGGGAGTAAAAGACGAGTAATGATCCCGCAGAGAGACTATGAATCGAAGAGACAAAATTTCCGTTTTGCCTTAATCGGTAGGGTTAACTTCCGATTGATCTCTTTGGATGGCTTGAGAGCGGAGGCTCGAGAAAAATGGAACCTCAGTCAAGGGGTGCTAATGCATCCATTGGGAAAAGGTTATGTAATCTTTCAATTTCAGTGCGAGGGCGACAAGGCAGCGGTGTGGCGAAGGTCTCCCCTTAGGATTGGTGATCAGGTCATTCGATTTCAACATTGGAAACCTGATTTCAATATTCACGAGAAGCAACTTTTCACAAAGCTTGTATGGATACGGTTTCCTGATCTCCCGCTTGAATACTGGCACGAAAATGTGTTATTGTCTATAGCAAAGGTGGTAGGGCGCCCTGTGTCCCTAGACAGACGAACAAGACAAGGCATTCTTGGCTTCTTTGCGAGAGTGCTGGTGGAGGTTGATATCTCTGACTTGGCAGAGAGGGTGGAGGAAGTACAGGTGGAAAGATTAGAACCAGGTACATCTCAGGTGTATGGTTTTTGTCAAAAGGTGGTGTATGAAGATAATGTGGAGCGTTGTGGCTACTGTAAACGAGTCGGACATTTGATTTCCAAGTGTAGGCTGAAAAGATTGGATGATGAAAAGCAATGTGCGGCTGATAAATTAGCAAAGGTTCCAGGGGCGGTATATGTTGAAGATGGAGTCAACTCAGGTGGGAGTAACTCGGTGAGAGAGTCTCCTTCTAGGGGAAGATCTTTGCCACATCAGCAGAATAATTTTGATCCTATTCGAGATCAAATCTCTCCTAATTCAAATCCGTCTAAGGCTGGGGGAGATATTCAAATATTTTTGAATCCTTCCAACTCTGTCTCAAACGTGTTAGGAAAGGAGTTCAACGGAGATGAAAATTCTGGAATTAAGGAAGGCTTTGTGTCAGGGACGGTTATAGAATTAGAGTCTGATTCTAATCCTATAAATAAGGAAGGAGAGATTTCTAATACTCTACCTAAGGAAGGAGAGGTATTTCGAATGGATGAGGGATCGGATGTTGATTCTGACCCAAACCCAACTGAGAACCCGCTCCATGGAGTTCCTGGTGATCCGCCAGTGGATCCATTGGGGGGGAACGAATCCAGAATGGGGCTTACTTCTGAGGGCGAGGTTGCTGTTCCGGAGGGGAGGTATCCTTCTCGTTATAGAAGGCTTGGTGGGGGTCAAGGACCTGGACATGGTGTTGCCATGGCTAGTGCTATGCAACCAGTTGTTGAAGACCCTGGTGAGGATCATGTGGTTTCTTCTTTGCCCAGGGTGGAATGTTCAAGGGGAACAGTCTCTATTGTGCATTCAGAAATTATAAGAATGGATACGGTGGTAGTGGCTCGGGAGAAGGAGGCTGGAGGTATGCTTGTGGGTGGAAAGCAAAGAAAGAAAACAGGTAGTCAGGCTAAAAAGTCTGATAAAAATCAATTCTCTAAGAAGTAATTCATGAAGATTCTGTATTGGAACATTCGGGGTGTTAGGAAGGCAGCAGGGTTGTGCGCTTTACGTCAACTGGTGAAGGAGCATGCCCCGGATGTGTTATGCTTGGCTGAACCCATGGTTCAGGTATGTAAATTTCCTGGTATTTTCTTTAGTCGGCTGGGGTATGCTGTGGATTTCATTCATAATTTTCGGGATGACAAAGTCCCAAATTTATGGATTATATGGAAGTTGGGGGTTTCGAGACCAGTCGTTGCAGGTATGTCTGATCAATATATATCAGTCATCTTTGATTGGCCAGGTAGTAAAGTGGGTATTTCTTTTGTACATGCAAGTTCTTTTAAAATTATGCGTAGGCAATTGTGGTTAGATTTGGAGTTGTCGATATCAGCTTTGGTTCCGTGGTCTGTGATGGGGGATTTCAATGCAACCCTGTTCTCGCATGAGAAAAGAGGTCCTGGTAAGTTTAATCTTGGATCAGCTGCTGAATTCCAGGCTATGGTTGATGCGTGTGAATTGCTTTCTATCCCTTCTCAGGGAAAGAAATTCACTTGGACTAACAATCGTCGAAGGGGTCATGCAGTTGCAGTGTTAGATCGGAGTTTTTGTAATGGGAAGTGGATAGATGTGTTTAGAAATGTGAAGCAGCGTGTTTTGTTGTCTTCGGTATCAGATCATGCTCCTTTAATTGTTGTCTCTGATGATGTTCAAAGACCTACAAATATCCCCTTTAGATTCCATAGCTTTTGGATGGAAAATGATCAATTTATCTCCGTGGTTGAGGAAGCTTGGAAAACTTCGATAGGAGGTAATCCAATTTTCGTTCTGGCACAAAAATTAAAGCAGGTCAAGGAGAATTTAAAGGTTTGGGCGAGGGCCAACTTTCCTAACCTGAATGATGAGGTTGATAAAGCAAAGCTGGAATTAAAGAAGGTTCAAGACATGATAGAGGTGGCTGGGATGACTGATGAATTATTTAACAGAGAGGCAGATGCAAAAACAGTATTATTGAAGGCCAACCAAATGTACGAGAAGTTGTGGGCAGAAAAAGCTAAACTGAGATGGATGAAAAATGGAGATTATAACTCGAAAATTTTTCATCTCTCCGTGAAGCTTAGGAGGTTGAAAAATCAGATCACCTCCCTAAAAAAGGAAGATGGAACTTGGGTTTCAGACCAACAGGGAATATCGTCTTATGTCTCTGATTTTTTTGAGAAATTTCATGAGGCTGATGAAGTCACGGTTCATAATGACCTTCTTGATAATATTCCCAGAGTGTTGGAGGAGGAGGACGTGGCAGGATTGGAGATTGTCCCGAGTGGGGACGAAATAAAACAAGCTGTTTGGGATTTAGATCCTGTAAGCTCTCCAGGTCCTGATGGGTTCCCAGGTAGTTTCTTCAGGCGATGTTGGGCTATTGTTGAGGGTGATTTTTGCAGGGCAGTGAAAAAATTCTTTGAGGAAGGGCGGCTTCCTAAAGGAATAAATAACTGTTTTATTTCCTTGATCCCCAAAGTTGAGGGGGCGGCCTCTCTAGATAGGTTTCGACCTATATGTATGGGGAATTTTTATTGCAAAGTGATATCAAAAATTCTATCTTCAAGATTACTTTTTGTTTTGCCTAAATTGATTTCGGAAGAGCAAGGCGCTTTCCAGCAGGGTAAAATAATTTCAGTAAATATCAGCCTCGCCTCAGAACTGTCAAATTTGATGCATTCTTCAGTTAGGGGTGGTGGAATGGGACTGAAGCTCGATGTTCAAAAGGCGTATGACTCTCTAGCTTGGGAATTCCTCTTTGCAGTTCTGTGCAAATTTGGGTTCTCCTCTAGGTGGATTTCTTGGATTCACAACCTTCTTCTATCCTCCAGAGTATCAATTTTGGTGAACGGTGGCCCGGTGGGGTTCTTTGGGGTTGGTAGAGGTCTCCGACAAGGAGATCCTTTGTCTCCCTTTTTATTTATTCTGGCAGAAGAGGGTCTTTGTAGAGGTCTTAGAAGCATGGTTCAGAATGGTTTGATAAAATCTCTTCCTGGGCCTCGAGGTGTGTTAACTCCCTCCCATTTATTGTTTGCTGATGACATTTTCATTTTTATTAATGCATCTGCTCAGTTTGTCAAAAATCTTAAGGCTTTTCTTGATAAATATCAGGCATTCTCTGGCCAGATATTTAATCTAGAAAAAAGTAGTTTGTTCTTTGGAAAGGTTGCCCCTCACAGGAAACACTTTATAAGTAATTTTATGGGAATCCAATCTGCAAGGCAGCCTACTAAATATTTAGGTGTGGAGCTCTTCAAGGGGAGAGTTAAACGGGACCACATGTTACCGCTGATGGATAAAATCAAGAAGAGGTTATCGGGATGGAAGGGTCGGCTTCTCTCCATGGCTGGTAGGGTGGAGCTGGTTAAATCAGTAATTTCAAGCATCCCAATTCATAATTTCGGGATTTATTGGTGGCCAGGAAGCTCAATAAAATTAGTAGAAAAGTGGATGCGAAACTTCATATGGTCTGGTGACATGGAGACAGGGAAGAAGATAGTGGTGAAGTGGGATGAGGTATGTAAACCTACCAGGGAAGGCGGTCTTGGCATTAGGAGGTTGCGAGATGTTAATTTTGCATGTCTGTGCAAATTAGCATGGCAAATCAAACATGGAAATCTCTCTAATGAGTGTTTTCTTTTGTGCCCGTTTTCTGAAGATTGATGGTTCGCTGAAAACTACCTACCTTTCCTCTTCGATATGGCCTGGTCTTAAAAAGGTGTGGCGGTGGGTACAGTCTCATGAGCAATGGACTGTTGGGAATGGTCAGAGGATAAATTTTTGGAAAGATAGCTGGCTGGGAAAGAAGTCTATTGAGGAGTTGTATGGTTTGCAGTTAGATATATTTGATTCGATGCAGGCAAAGGTTTCTGATTTCATTTGCCAAGATGAGTGGAATTTTCCCCAGGTGAGTTCTGAATTTTTTCAAAATATCTTTGATCAGGCCAAGGATATCATAATTTCAGATCTGGATGATATTTGTCATTGGGAATTAAATTCATCTGGAGTTTTTACAATAAAATCGGCTTGGGAAAAAGTAAGACGGGAATCGCCAAAGGTGGGGTGGTATTCATTGATTTGGAATTCTCATCTTCAGCCTCGCCAATCGGTGTTTGGATGGAGAATGTTGAAAAACAAGCTAGCTACTGATGATAATGTGAAAAAGAGAGGGGTTCCATTGCCATCTCAGTGCACTCTCTGTGGCATAGCGGAAGAGTCTATAAATCATACCATGTATGAATGCTCTTTTGCAGTTTTCATGTGCAGAAATTTTGTTGTTGTTTTGGGTTTAGGTGGCCTGGTTTTGAAGGAGTTGAAAGTTTGATAGCTTGGTGGAAAGATCAGGCCAAGAAAACCATCTTTAAAGGGGTGTGGCTGAAGGGTTTTGTTTTAATCCCTTACTTTACTTGGTTGGAGAGGAATGGAAGAAAATTCGAAGGAACCTCAAAATCAAAAGAGTATTGTTTTGGCCAAGTGAAGAGTGAAATTAGCTGCCAAGAGCTGGTTCATTCAGGGGCAGCCATCTCAATTTCGGATCTTGTCACTGCAAGAAGATTGGGTATTTCAGGGGTGCGGAGAAGGCCTCGGGAAATCTTCAATATTTTCTGGTGCCCTCCTAATCCAGGTTGGATAAAAATCAATTCGGATGGTTGCTCTATTGGTAATCCAGGGAAGTCTGGAGCAGGGGGAATCCTTCGCAATGAAAAGGCAGAGGTAGTGGCAAATTTCAGAAAATTTCTAGGAACTCGCACAAATTTTGAGGCTGAATTTCTAGCGCTTATGATAGGGATTGAATTAGCTAAGCAACACAATGTGAAACGGCTCTGGATAGAATGTGATTCAGTTGCAGTTGTGACTATTTTTCAGAAGAGGCAAAGTCCATGGATAGCTCGGCAAAGATGGATAAATTGTATTTCTTATTTGGAGGAAGTGGAATGGAAAATAACGCATTGCTATAGGGAAGCAAATTCAGTGGCGGATTTTTTGTCAAAGTCAGCTGCTCGTTTTGAAGTGTCAGAGCCGATTTCAATTTGGCCAACTCTGGTTCAAATGGAATTAGACATGGATGCATCGGGTCGGCCTAGGTTCAGATTCACCTAGGAATTTCTTCTTTTTCCAGATTTTTTGTTTTTGGTGGAGTTGGGTAGTTGCGTAATTCTGCTGATGGCAATGCCGAAGGTGGAATTTCTGCTTCTCCCTCTCTTCTTAGTGTGAGTGTTGGGTATTTTTCCCTCCCTCATCTGATGTACCATATTTCTTTTTTCTTCTTTTTTCCATTTAATATACATGACTTTTTAGCGAAAAAAAGAAGTGGAATAATATTGTGAATTATAAAAGGTTTTTTATTTAAAAAATTTCGTTCCCTTTTCTACAATTTTCCTTCAACCAAATGCAGCTTTCATGTCGAGACAAATGGATATTGAGGCCCGATATGCAATGACAAACAAAATAGGACTCCAAAATATACAAAATTGTTTAGTTCGTGGTTTGATTGATCACTGACCAGGCTTTTTTGGTGGTGCTATATGGTTTTAGGTCTTGTAGTGTACAAAGGTCCAGCCTATTGGGGACTGAGGCAGGAGAAGTATGAACAGAGGGGAGAGGCGAACGACGTCGCTGAATCGGAGCATGGCGTCGTTGCTGCAGACGACGGCCGTTGCTCTGACATTGGCGTATCAGTACTTAGAGATGGAGGCCATGCGGTTGATGCTGCAGTGGCAACTGCATTGTGTTTGGGTGTAGTCAATCCAATGTCTAGTGGGATTGGAGGTGGTGCCTTCATGGTTGTTCGATCTTCAGCAACCTCACAAGCTGATGCTTTTGACATGAGAGAGACAGCTCCCTTAGCAGCTTCAAAGGTATCTACTTCACTGGATTTCAACTAGTACAAATCAGTTTTATTCTAACATTTGGAAGACTAATTTTGTTTCCCCTATGCAAAGGACATGTATGAAAATAATCCTCAAGCCAAGTACATAGGTGCACTTTCCATGGGCGTCCCAGGCGAGATTGCGGGCCTTCATGAATCATGGTCAAAATATGGACGATTGGCATGGAAGGCTCTTTTCCAACCTGCGATACAGCTTGCCAGAGATGGGTTTGTTGTTGCTCCTTATCTTGGTAGAGCTATTAAGGTGTCTGAAGAGCTGATCATGTCTGACCCTGGCTTGCGAAAAGTGTTTGCACCAAATGGGCAATTGTTGAAAGCTGGGGATACTTGCTACAATGTTGAGCTTGGGCACACTTTAGAGGCTGTTGCAGAATATGGGCCCGAAGTATTCTACAGTGGTACCATCGGAGAGAACTTTGTGAGGGATGTGGGACAAGTTGGGGGGATTTTGACAATGGAAGACTTGAGGCATTACAAGGTCGAGAAAACAGATGCAATGGCTTTCAATGCGATGGGTTACACCATACTGGGGATGCCTCCTCCTTCAAGTGGAACTCCAGGGCTGGCTCTTGTGGGTATTTTTTTTGTCCTCCTTTATGGCAGTTTTCTTTCCTGTTCCACAGTCTAGTGCAATAAAATATACCTTCTTTCCTTGATCATGGCTGAAATGAATCTTAGAGGAGAATGCTAGCCGGATTGGATGACTCAATAGCAAAATTCAGTGAGTGCCCACATTTTGGGTTCCTGCTGAAATGATCAAACTTGAATCTTCTTAACATCTATATCAACCTTTTATCAGATGGATTCCTCAAGCAGCTGAGGTTTTGGGCCTTTTGGCAGTAGCCTCAGACAAGGGGGGTTGCATGTTGATTTACGGTGTAGGTTTGTATTCAAACCTAAATTAGTGTTGTTGAAGAAACCATGATTGTTTGCATAGTCTCACGAGAATGGTTGATTGTATCTGAGAGATCTATGGGTAGATTTACCTTACTTTATGGTCTCAACTCTCAAATGCCTTACCTATGCATCTTTTTGTTTTTGTCAAAATACTAGCCGGCTAAGTTGTTGAAGTCCACAAGGATTATTGTAAATCTTGGTTCTACCCTATAATTACCAGCTAACCACCTCTGTATAATGGTCAGTAGATGAGGACATGGTGACTTCAGAGTCAGCAAGCCGCTATTTATATTGACCCGTGCCATCTGTAATGACCACGGCGAAATGCCTTGGTCACCTCTCATATTTTCTTAACATACAGTTTTCTGTGAGCTTTTAGACTATGTTTAGTTACTTATTTAATTATGTCAACAGTGTATGCCTCTGGTGTTTATTCTCTGCTTACTTTGTGATTTTTTTTTTATCAGGTTCTGGACATTCTAGATAGCTATGGATCGTCAGATGCCATAAAGGGGCCGTTGGGACTGCATCACTTGATTGAGGCAATGAAGCACATGTTTGCACTCCGAATGAACTTAGGTGACCCTAATTTTGTCAATGTAACTGAGTGCATTACTGATATGCTGTCCCCATCGCTGGCCAAGAGTCTCCAGCAGAAGATATTCGACAACACAACATTTCCTCCTGATTACTACATGAACAGGTACGAGTTAACTAATGAAAATTCAGTGAAGCACACGAAGGGGATACAATTTTGCATCAGTTAATTCTGTAAAATACAGCTGCTAGCATTATATCCCTTGGATCCTCTGGTTTCTAGGTGTAGAAATTAGTTGAAAAGTCATATGTTTCGAAGAACTCTTTGAAATGACCATTAGGTGATCATTCTCCACCCCCACCCCACCCCCCCACCCCCCCCAAAA
>NC_056570.1:31956560-31956883 GCF_013358625.1 Macadamia integrifolia | reverse complement strand
TGGAACTGATTAGGACCCAGAATTGATCCACCCATTAGCCAATGGTCATGGATCTTATATTTAAAAGCGATTAGATTGTTGATCCGGGTTTGATCCTGGCCCTTTTAGGTTGGAACCCATAAAGAAACTGACCAATAGCCTAGAACCGGAACAATTGAAACCCTTAATTTAGGCCAAACCAACCATGGCGTGAGGCGTGGAAATGACATTTCCAAGACTCCCAAGTACCATTCCTTCCTTCTTATCTTGTCCTGCAAATTTTTCCTTAAAACAAAAAAAAAAAAACAAAAAACAAAAATCTTGCAAATTTCAAATACAAAGCA
>NC_056570.1:31898420-31956540 GCF_013358625.1 Macadamia integrifolia | reverse complement strand
TTTTTTTTTTTTTTAATGTCTTCGATTGTTAAGGATACATCTACTCAAGCTTGTTTAAGATTCTATTTCTTTGGCTGCCCGCAAGGATTGCAACAACCAAATTTTGTCTGTCACATGCGAAGACAAATGAGCAGTGAAAAGAAAGTGACATGTTTTGAATTTTTTTTTTCCTTAAGGTCAGCAAAGGAATATATTAGTGAAGAATGAATGAAATACAATAGCCCATCGGGCACAGAGAACTGTCTAATATGAATTAAACCCCATCTCCACCTTCGGCATTACCATCAGCAGAGAAAGCATGGAATGCTACCCATTACTGACTTGATCAACTCTACCCACCCAGCCATGGAAGGCATGCAACCTTTCTATCCCGTCTATCGAGCTTTAAACATGTCCACCAGAGGCATAATGAGGTCTTTGTTCACAGGGCCTTTGAAAATTTCTACATCCAAGTATTGAGTGGAGAATTTGCATTCCGGAATTCCAATGACTTCTTTTAATCTCCTGTTTCTAATGGTCATAATTTTCCCAAAGAAAAATTTACTCTTTTCCATACTAATCATTTGGCTAGAGTAATGCTAGTAAGAATCAAGGAACTTCATCAATCACTTCACCCCTCTAATATCTGCATTTATAAAAATAAAAATATCATCAGTATACAGAAGGTGATTTGGGTAGAAACGTTCCTGAGACCAAGGAGAGCACGATTTTTTTTTCCACCATTAGCGCTTGCAACCCACGACAAAGAACTTCCTCCGCAATAATAAAGAGAATAAGAGAGAGAGAGAGCAACTCCTTAACTGAGGCTCCATTCCAAAAAAAGAAAAAAAAAATACAATTTATAAGCATAGCCAATCTGGTGGAGATCAAGATTTGGTGCAGGCGATCAATCAGGAGCTGAGAGAAACCGAATTTCCTCATAATATTAAAGAGAAATACCCAATCTAGCATATATTACTCTTTCATAATGTCCAGCTTCACTGCCAAAGCCCCTCTAAAGGATTTGGAGTGCATCACATTGGCTAGCTTAGAAGCCATACAGATATTTGATGAAACAATTCTACCTTTCTGGAATGCCCCTTTGCTCTTCAGAGATCAGCATTGGGAGCATAGTGGAGAGATAAATTGCAATAATTTTAGGGATGATCTTGAAGAAGAAATTCCACTTACAAATAGGGTGAAACTACGCCACTTTAGAAGAGCCAGCCACCTTAGGGATTAGAGTGAGAAAGTTTGAGTTGACCCCTTTTGTGACCACCCCTTTAAGAAAAAATTCTACACTGCTAGATAAAAATCTACACCAACAATATCACAACATACACGGTAGAAATACCCAAGAAAACCTTTCGGACCAAGCGCACTATCAGGATCTAGATAAAAAATAGCCGCTCTTACCTCATCAGCCTTGGGGGAGGGGGTGAGAAGGGTGTTATCTTCTTTAGTGATGAGCTCTGGGATGCATGAAAGAATTAGATTCATATAACCGTAGGTCCTTCTTATTGAACTGCTCAAAGTGAGCACACACAAACTGACCAATACTATCAGGAGAGGAGAGGAAGCCCCCCCTCTTCATTATGGATCTCCTTGATTTGATTTTTTGCCCTCCAAATCTTGGTTGACGTTTGATAGAACTTCGTGTTGCGATCTCCACAATGAAGCCACTTTGCCTAGCTTTTTCAGCCCATACTACAACAGAAGCGAAGCATCAAAGTCATGCTTAGCCGCCATCTCCGCCTCAAAGAACTCATCGTTGATTCCACTAGCTTCAATAGAAGCTTGAACATTCTCCAAACTCACCTTCAATCTATTCACCTTCAAATCAACATTTGGAAAATTTCTTTTGCCTAAGGTTTTAATTGAACTCCAGCCTCTTCAATTTAGCTGCTACTATATAAATAAGAGTTTCCACAACTGGCACCATCTAGGAATTCATTGCACACTCCATAAAGTCACTGTGATCAACCAAAGCCTCATCATAAGAAAAGGAACATTAACTGGATGTGAAATACCATTGCAGGATACCATAAGCGGGTTGTGATCAGAGTAACTAGACTCAATGACTCGCTGAGAACAAGCCAGGAATCTAGTAAACTAGTCCTCATTGCATAGATTAACACAACCCTAACATTCCCAACCCTCCTGTTGTTAGGCAACGTAAACTTAGCACCCGTTGACATGATAAACATTAGAGATGCCATATCCATCATGGCCGCAAACTCATTTGCAGAGACTGAATTGAAAGACCCTGGCCCTTGGTTCTCGTGAGAGTAAAGAGTGGCATTAAAATCGCCAAGGCCATCCATGGTAAGGCAGATCCTGTAATTGAAACTAAATTATACCATAGCAGTCTTGTCTCCACTTTCAATTACTCGTATGCACCTTAGATAACAAAAACTTGTTATCACTGACCTCTACCAAGAGAGATAAATGTTTTGAAGGCGGTAGAATCACAGCTGGTTTGCCAACCTCGTCCTTCCATAGAAACCAAATATTAGGGGTAGAGTCCACCCTAGAATTACACACCAAATCAGAAGAGAATCCTAAAGTAGAAAAAAAAATTGGGCACCTTTCCGGGTTCACCTTAGGCTCAACAATATAAAAGTAGGACCACGGTCTTTGATAAGATTTCGAAGAGATATTCTAGCCCTCTTGTTCCCCAATCCTCTGATATTCCAGAAGATTATCTTCATAAAATTATAGAGAAGAGGAGGAACTACTCGGACGAAACCACCCCTAACCTACAATGACACATCCACCTCCCTAAGCTCTTGCACTCTAGCACTCCGATGTAAGCCATTATGATTTTTGGTAGAGAAGAAGCCTGCCTATGCCTCACCATCTTGAACACCGTCCCCATTTTCTTGAAGAACCTGAGGAAGCAAATCATAGTGAACCACCACTGTTCTCCCATTATCCATACAAGCAATCGACGATGGGGTAGTCTAAAGCTGGTTGTCCTCCTTTTCCACAATACTATCACAATCGTCATCTTTTCCAATCATAATCTCAATGTCTCTATCTTCTGAAGCAACTGTACCCATAGATACATTAGGACTAGCCACATGCACTCCACCAATATGCCCAGTATTTTCGACTGCTCGCACAGAAGACCTTCCAACACTTGTCTCCAATCCATTGGTTGGGCTACCCAAGTGGAGCGTTGAGGAGATAACCCAATAGAATTTGGAATCTCCCTACTAAATGAATTTGAGAATGCATTTATTGGTGGATTCAATTTCGCATTAGTGCTAGCTAAAGTACCAATGAGATTTTCATTCATTGGAGGAGTTTCACGAATAACAGGTCTCCAAATTCTTCGCTGACGTCGCCTCACCTGACGTGGCTCACCCACCTCCCTTTGCACTAACGACGACCCTTTATCACAAGCAATATCATTGCAAGTGTCCATTCTATGCCCATACCGATGACATCTCGAGCAACGAGTAAGAGGGTCTTAAAAAATAACCTGTTGCTTGAATGCAAAAGATTCCTAAGAGCCATATTGTTCCTTCTCCATGAACAATTCCTCCACCCTTGGAACAGATTAATCAATATCGACACATACCCACACAAAGTGGCCAAATAAAGAATCCCTCATTTTCTGATTGATAGCCACTGATCTACCCACCGCCTTTGCCATGGAGAGAAGATCTCATCCTATTAGTCCTGATGCAGATCAGGGAATTGGATCCACGTGAGTCTATGTGTAATGTCTTGTTGTGAGGTATAGAAGTCCTGTCTCCATCGTTGGAATCAAATTAGTTGACCGTCCACACGAACATGGCCTCTCTTCTAAATCAACGCTACGTCTGCTTTAGTCTTAAAACAAAATATAATGAAGCCTTTCCCGAGTGACCTTAAATCAACAGGTTCTTCCAACGTCCAATTGTTATTAACATACTTCCGCAAGTTTTCCATTGATATTGAACGAAAACTTACATGCCCAAGGAGAGTGAATCTGTGTTTATCTAACTATATATCATAAGACCCTTTGAGGTATCTTAATCCGAGTCAGTGTTCCATCCTTTAGGGCTGTAGGTAAACTATCTATAATGGGAAGAGAAGATCTACCAAGAAGCCCTCTCCTTTTCGGGTAGTATCTGAGGGGATAGGTCATTCATCATGCTGCCACAGGCACAATTGGCTCGGCCTCAGATTGTTGAACCTCCAGTAACTGGGTTGTATTCCCAAGAAAATCATAATAAACATTGGTAACCATAGAGTCTTTCTAATGCCACATGGATTCTATCATCACATCATGGGAAGATAGCCAATCTGTAGAGAAGTGTGACTCACTGAGAAGAAAAGGATTTGCAATCCACCACCACAGTCCAAAATCCAACACATCACCGGTTGCCTCAACAAGCTACGATTCCAAAGCATCACAAATAGTCGAGGTTTCCCCTTGGAAAACCCTAGCGCTCCTATTGCTCCACTCATTGTTTTCCCCTAGTCACACACAAAAGATATTTTAACTCAAGATGTTTTGAATGTAAAAGCATTTATTGCATTGAAAAATGTACATAACGTGCCAATTGTGATGATAGTCATCTGCAAGCAGATTCTATGGGGATTCTATTTTAGTGGTCCCTCCCCAATGTGAGAGCACCCCACGCGGGTAGAAAATCTAGAAAAGGGGTGCTGCAACATAGGGGAGGACAAATGAAATAGAATCACCACCCCAACTGCCACATCTATAAATAAGGGAGATTCTATGGAGATTCTATTTCATTAAACAGAGAAAGTCTAGACTCAAATCGAGAAAAGCTACTTGTAAATTAACTTTGACAGAAAGTGGAACCCACATATGGACCACATAGGATTATATATTGTTAGGAAAAAACTTTTCTGTGGAGGAGTGTGGTCCTTGGACCTAGACACATGGGGGCATGAAATGATTGGTATACCCCTATTAAAGGAAAAATGAAATCTCTGTGGATGCTTCTTGGTGAGCTCCTATTGGCCCTTGTGCACACACAAAAACCACACTTACTTTTAGTAGCTTGAATTTATAGAGGGGAAGGAATTACAGTCAAGAACTTACGTAAAGACAAGAGTGATTGTACTAAAGAGCTATAACCTTCTTGCATGTTTTTCAAGCACATGTGAAATGAAAGGATTTATCCTCGTTGAAAAAAAAAAAAATTTATAACTACAACTTTTTTTTCACCAACTTTGATTATGACAAGATTTTCCCTTTTAGCTTTGGTTAATCTAACAATTGCGTCCCAAATTGTGAGTTTCTTTTGTTTGAACTATGTGTTTATGAATTCTTCAACCATGATGTAGATGCTGAAAGCCAACAGAGTGGGGTATGTCCTCCATATTGCTATTCTATGTTAAACATGTTTCAAAATTTTTTTCTTCTAAGGATCAGCAAGTATAGACATAGAAATTAAAGAAAATAAGAGAAATTAAACAAGATTAACTTCTAGGCATTCCTTGATGGCATATATATATTAAAAAAAAAAAAAAAAAAACCAAAATTTCAGATCACTCTTTCACCTTTGGCATGACCATTAACAGAAAGAGCAACCAAAAGAACAGCTAAAATGCTCAACCAAATCTTTATATAGGTTTACGTTTGAGGATCTTAGGAAATATCATGTAGAATAAAATTTAGGGGCACATCCTTTTTGGTAATAAAATGATAATGGGCACATCCCACACATACAACAATCTAGTCAAAGCAGCCTTTTTTGCTAGAGAATCCATTATTGAATTGATCTCTCTATAACAGTGAGAAATCCTCCCATCAATACTGTTCAAGTACATAAAGTAATGATGTTAGTTATTCCAAGACTTTGTCAATGCCGTTTCCTTTGCTTTAATACAAGACTTTGTCAATCAATGCTGTTTCATTGGCTTAATACAAATTATATTGTAAATCTTCCACTTGACATAAAATATACAACATGCACTGATTTAAGACTATATATATATATATATATATAAGGGAAAAAGTTTTATGTTTGGGCGTGTGGCTTTTGTGTTGAGACGCATGATGGGGCAATATGACCAACATGTCCCCCATGAAATGGAAAATGACATCTTTGTGGATTCTACTTCATGTTCTTCCATTGGCCCTCGCACATTTGCATGAACTGCACTCCCTCATGCGAAACACTTACCCATAGGTGTGTGTGTGTGTATATATATATATATAGGGAGAGGATTTCCTAAAAGGCAGCATGGCCCCTATCCCAGCACAAGGGTCAATGGGATCACTAGTAGAAACACCAACATGGGTGAGATTTTCGTCTATCATGAGGAGCATGATGGTCATTTCGCTCCTCATTATGTCTGAGCATAGGGGCCACTCTGCCTTTTAGGTTTCTTTTTCCCATATAGTATATTCTACAACCCAACCTAGAATTTCTATAAAAAAACTAAAGTCAACAGTGAGAAGGTGATGAGAAATTTCATCAAGCAAGAGGGAAGAAATCCATACCGAATTTGTTCAAGGAAAGATGGAATATACTTATGGGCCTCCGGAGTCTGTACTTTTCGTACTAATTAGATTAAATGTTAAACCGAACAGCTTCCAATGAGAGACGATGAAAACAAGAGAAAAAGGATAGAGATCAGACAAGAGGTGGATCCCCTTGGATTGTGCTGCTTTCTTATCTGAATCTGAAGTTAAAACTGAATTATTATTATTATTTTTTGGGTTGAAATTATAATTGACTTATTCAAGTTCTTAAAATTATTATATTTATCTTATTTCAATTCTAAAGGGGTTGGTACATCAAACGTGGCGATGCTAGGAGACTTTTTCCAACCCCACTGTTGTGGCCTCCAAACATCTTATCTTTAGGGAAAAACTAAACAGTGCCATCTCTCATGAGTTTTCAGACAAAACTTACCCCCATCCACTTAACTTGCAAATCCAGCATCCTCATTCCATTTGATCTCTTACTAACTATTCATACCCATCCTCACTGCAGAACCACCCCCCCCCCCCCTTCTCCTCTCTCCAGTGAGGAACTGGCAGCAAATCAACAGCCCAAGGAAACAGAAATCTCTTTCTCTTTTTCTCCCGCTTTGCCATTTGGGTGAACATGGCTGCTACGAATCCACAACCATATACTGGCCTCAGAATCAGTGAATGCGGCCTCCTTAGTCACCTCTACAGGGAATGAAATCATCAATCTTTCTCATATTGGATTTCAGTAGAGAAAGGATAGAGATACAGAAGCACAACTTATGGTAAAATGATGAGGGAGACTATGGACAAGATATGCAAAAGTAATCTTGCCTTTGTCATATATCTTGAATCAATTCTGTTTCTTGGGTTTCTGCAGCAGACTGGAAGCATGAAAAGTTTCATGATTTTGGAGTCTCTTTGATTGATGGAGAGTGTTTGTGAAGATAGTACAATGGGATCCTCACATGATGTGCAAGATATGATCTTTGTGGCACTTGGGAATGTTAGGGAGGAAAACACATCTACTTTGCTTTGGGCACTGAAACACTGTCGGAGGAAGAACTTGTGCATTCTTCATGTTCACCAGCCAGCTCAAGAGATCCGTGTCTGTAAGTATCGAACTTCAAATTTCCCAAGGTTTTATCCGAACCTCTTGTCAAGACTCACTTGCTCTCATGAATGATCTTGACTGAATAATTTTATTCCTCTTTCGCCATTATATGATCTTCTCCAAGTAAGAATCTGTTGATTCATTTCTAGTTTTGATGGATGTTGCTACAATATAATAATTTTACTATCCCATGTCAATCATATGGGGGTTGATTCCACATCGGTTTTGGAAAAGATTTGATGTGGGTTGATATGATCTTGGGTTCCCTCACCTTGTAAGTTGGTTTATGGGTTGAGTTCTTCTAAGATTTGTGTCAGATGGTCTCTCTCAATTGGACTTTGTCTTGATTACACGGAGACCATATTACCAATTTTTTTATATATTCCTTTAGTGGCTTCTAATTAGGCTGTGTTTGGTGGTCATTCAGAAAAACGTTTCTGACGTTTTTTAGCTTTATGGGAACAAAAAATGGAATAAAGCGTTTGGTGTTAACTTAGTGTTTTTCGAATTTTTTTTTTGGAAAGAAAATGAGGGAAAAAAACGTTCGAAATGAAAAATGATGGGATGACGAAACCTTGTTCCTTCATTTCGGTTTCGTTCCAAATACGAAAAAAGTTAACAACTAGGGTAACTCCGTTTCACCATATATATATATATATATATATTTAACTCAAAAACTGAAAATTTTGTTTTTAACATGAAACATCGTTTTTGAAACTGAATGACTACTAAATGCAGCATTTTTTTACTTTCTTCTGCATTCCATCCTTATAACTTTCACTCCTAATTAATCAGGACAATTTCTAATGATTTGTTTTGATTTTTTCCCTTGGATCTCAGTGGGTGCAAAAGTTAGAGTAGGGGAACTAGATGAGCATCAAGTCAGGGCACACAGAGAAGCGGAAAAGAAAGAAATGGATGCTGTTCTAAATGATTACCTTGACATTTGTCTCTATGCTGGGGTAATGCTTCTTTTCTTCTCCTAGGACTACTTTAATGTTGATTTACGTTCCAAAAACAATTGACATATCTATAGGCATGCATGCAGCATTATAGGCCTTCATGTTGAAGATGGTTGGCCATTGTTCATGTTCTTAATGATTATTAACCTTTAATACTTCATCTTTACAGGTACGTGCGGAGACAGTAAACGTTGAAATGGAAAATATTGAAAGAGGGATTGTAAAGCTCATTGCTCACCATGGGATTATAAAACTAGTCATGGGTGCAGCATCAGACAAGCATTATTCAAAGTATGAACCATTCAATATATAACAATATTCAACCATTGCATGTTAATCACCATGTACCAAATCATGGTGATCAAAGCAATAGCTTACCCTAGTTAGGCTAGTTGTGATGCTCCAACTATTTTAACATGGTAGCCCATGCTTTAACTAAAAGAGTCTTGGTGAGAAAGTGTTCTTATAAACCTCACGCATTTATGGATCAAATTTTTATCTCAGGAGAATGGAAAAGCTTCAGTCCAAGAAAGCAATCTTTGTCCGCGATAACGCCCCAATTTCCTGCCATATATGGTTTGTTTGCAAGGGGCGTCTTATTGTCACAAGGTATTCCTTATTTTTGTTACCACTTTTTCCAATTTTTTCAAACTAGCAATCATATCATTAATCCAAACATTCAAAATCAGTGGCCATATAACTTGAAAATATAGGAACTATATCATCCATTTGTAGAAACGCAACCTTAAAACGATGCAAAAGATAATGGAAAAACAAGAACAAACAATGCATACAGATTTACGACGTTTGGCAAAATTGCCTACGTCCTCGGTGAGATGAGATTCTATTTCACTATCAATGGAGAATAGGGTTACAATGCTCGTCCCCACACCTCTCAGTATTGCTTGCGTTACAGAGAAGGAAACCCTTGCTATAAATATATAGCGAAAAAACCCTAATCTAGAAAGTACAAAACTGCTCTTAAATAAAAAATTCGAACAGGGGTTGTGCCCCCCTACACCCCCACTATGCCTGTCGAGGGCATAGCAACCCCCATGGCCTGCTAACCGGTTAGCGGGACTGCCATCCTACCAGTCGAGGCACTGCACCAGTACTCCCTGGATTAAACTGTGATAGAATACAAGACATCGTACACCAACATCATTAATATTTGAAAGCATGTGGTTTTGAATTCGAATCCTCTTACTTCCTTGGGGCTATTTACACGGGATGTTTAGTGCTCTTCACTACTTTCAGTGAAAGTTGAATGGTTCTCATTAATTCAACCCTAGTATGACCCGATCCATGCGGTTGTGGGGTTAGTATGGGCTCGCGGGACTAGTCAGACTGAAGGCCTACATACCCGTTGTTAGAAAAAAAAAATGTTTGAAAGCATGTAATGAACCGGAAAAATTAGAACTGAGCTATTTTTTTCTTTTTTGTTAGTTTGCAGTTTTTAATGGTTCAAATCCTCTACACATACATTCACCTGAATGAATGCTTCAAGTACCACCACCAGTCTCTTTTGTTTTCGTAAGTAACCTTCTTCACATTTTAAATGGCACAAATGGGTTTGGTGTTGGCACTTGAAGTGTACGTGTAGGGGATCTCAACTAGTTTGTATAGAACACCCAAGTTTTTCCTTAAAACTGATAAAAACCAGAACCACTTCCTTTCTCACTTTTTCGTATGGTCCAGTTCTAGGAACTATGCAAATATTTTCTCATACCATCAAACTTATTAGTTATGGTTCCGTTTGGTGGCAAAAGAGGGAGGAGAAGGGAAGTGAAATTTTCAAAAACATAATAAAGAAACTTTTGTAATCATTATCCCACATAGTTATTAAATATCATTTCAATTTACTAAAAACATCATTACTACATATAGCAAAAAATTAAGTAGTTTATCGAATTAGATTTGGTAATGATCATAAAAGTTTCCTTTCGAGGTTTGAAGATTTTCACTTTCCTTTCCTTCCCTTCAATTCCCCTTGCAACTAAACTCGTATATTTTAAGTTTCTTTAATCTGATTGTTTCATTCATGACCCTGCATACTTGTAATCTTCACATTTTTCTCCTCATTTTTCAAATCTAACTACATTAATACTTAAAAGTTGAACAAAATCTAACAGGGAAGGTGTTTCAGAGAATTCTGCCATACAGGCTCGATCATCCCTGGATACACATCTTTCTAAATCATTCAGCCATGGTGGTGGGAGGCCTAGAAGTCCTGTTCGAAACCCATTCCCAGGAGCTATATCTTCCAAAAGTGACATTACTACTACTGAAGGAATCAAACCATCTTCCCAGGCATCAAAAGTTATTGCAAAATCACAGCGCAGCCAAAGTGTAAGACTTACTAATCCATTTCAGGACCTAATCGAACGAGCTTTATCTTGGAAACGTGAAACTCTAAGAGAAAGGGAAAAGCCACCACCACCACCACCACCATCATCATCATCATCATCATCATCATCTTTTTCTTCTTCTTCTTCTCCAAGAGGAAGGGCTGCCGGAATATTACAAACTCTGAGACGTTCTCAGAGTTCAGACTGTTTATCACCACTTTCAATTGACAGTTCAGGGGGAATTTTAAGGGATGAGACGAATGATGACGAGACTGTGGCATCTTCACGTTGTGAATCTATCGATGAGATGGAGCTTTTACTGGTACGTACTACTACTATACGTTCTAATTTGTATTTTTTAGCTACTTTTTCTATTCATTTAAAACTGAAATTGCATCAATTAGATGCTTGTTTCTCACATAGACTAATCCATGCATATACTTCACTAGGCATAGTGACACCTAAAAGGACTATAAATAAATACATATATGGCTTCAGTTACCAAGAAACAAACCCATATGCAAAATGTTTTTAATATGATCACAGTGATATATTGCAACCCTTTTACAGGAAAAAGAATCAGAAAGCTTTAACGAGAAACAACTTGAGAGTCGAAGGCAGGAACTCGAAAAATTGAAGATCCAGCGGGACCAAGTCATTGAAGAACTCCGGATTGCCAAAGACCAGAAGGTAAAGCTGGAGAGCCAAATTGCTGATTCAGATCGAAAGGTGACAGAGTTGGTTGAGATGAAGGTCTTGTCAGCTGCTCAACAGTTGGTCGATATCCAAAAAGAAGTTGATGAATTGCGGCTAAGGAAAATAAGAGAGGAAGAGTTTTCCCCTAGGTTCTTCTCGGTATTCTCTACCTTAGATATTGAGTCAGCCACTGGGAGCTTCAGCCCATCAATGAAGATTGGAGAAGGGACGTTTGGGAATGTCTACAAAGGACTCCTTCGTAAAACCCGTGTGGCTATAAAGAGGTTTCACTTTCATAGTTTGGAAGGGCAAAACAGCTCAGATTTCCAGCGCGAGGTAAGTAAATCATTATATATTTATATATATATATATATATATTTATATAAGCAACACTGTTGGTGAGCTATGGTGCGCAAAAAGTCCACTCTCAACAGGAGGTCTTAAGTTCGAGTCTCTTGGCTGTTATCAACTTCTCCTCCCTATTAAAAAACAAAAAAAAATCACTATATATATTTGTTGCATTTGGACTTATTAATAACCTTTGGTTGCTTTTCAGGTGGATGTATTGAGCAAGGTAAGGCATCCAAACCTTGTGACTCTCATTGGAGCCTGCCCTGAAGCCTCTTCACTTATCTTTGAATACCTCCCTAATGGTAGCCTTGAGGACCGACTCACCTGTAAGGATGGCACTCCCCCTCTTTCATGGAAAACTCGAATTCGTATAGCCCAGGAGATCTGCTCAGCCCTCATCTTCCTTCACTCCAATAAACCTGACGCCATAGTTCACGGAGATCTCAAACCATCCAACATCCTTCTGGATGTAAATTTTGTAAGCAAACTTGGTGATTTTGGTATTGCTAGCTTTATCTCTCGTGACGATGACTCAAACTACACAACCACAATTTGCTGCATAGCTCACCCAAAGGGAACATTTGCCTATATAGACCCCGAGTTCTTAACAACTGGAGAGCTAACACCAAAGGCGGATGTGTATTCATTTGGAGTTGTCGTTTTACAGCTTTTGACTGGGAGACCAGCCTTGTGGTTAGCAAAGAAAGTGCAATTAGCAATGGCTGAGGGAACTCTGAAAGCCATGTTAGATGCATCGGCAGGTGATTGGCCTTTGGTTCAGGCAGAGCAGCTGGCTCAAATGGCATTGAGGTGCTGTGAGATAAACAGGAAGAATCGGCCAAACCTTGAGTTAG
The DNA here is from genome assembly GCF_013358625.1 of Macadamia integrifolia. Lineage (NCBI taxonomy): Eukaryota > Viridiplantae > Streptophyta > Magnoliopsida > Proteales > Proteaceae > Macadamia > Macadamia integrifolia. Next base: position 31,943,791 of record NC_056570.1, on the reverse strand, counting down.
AGGTGTGGAAGCTGCTAAGCTTATTAGAGATTCAAATTTAACATTGGAAATGGTGTTGTATATTGCTGAGGTGACTCCCTCAATGTGTGTAGATCATTTTTATCAAGGAGTATTGAATTCTCCCATTCTGAGTAACTCAATATTCCAATTTCTCTCCTTTGGAAAGTCTATATTGCATGTATTATTCTTGGAAAGTTTATATTGCATGTGAGCTATTCTTAGCCAAAGATCTTAGCTAATTAGGGCTACTACCTCTTGTATAAATACTATTATTATCAATGGAATATACAAGACAATTCATAATCAATATTGAGTGTTAGCATGGTATCAAGAGCCACAAAGGCTAACACCCTCTAGCCCTAACTGGTTTCTTCTTCTTCTTCAACCCTCCCTCCATCTATCCCTCTTGTTCCTCGATCCTAGGCAATATGTCAAACCCACCTCTTCCCTATGAGCACTCAGCCACATCTGGCTTCATCACCAACCCCTCTCCTCCTCCATATACATATGGTTCGGCCCACCATTTTATTTCTCTTTTACTCACTTCTTCCAATTATCTCCTATAGAAGGCACATGTTGTCCCCTTTCTTACCAGCCAGGACCTCCTTGGTCATATTGATGGCACTAAACAATGCCCTACTGACACTTCTGGTGCTGCTACTTGGCGTTGTCAGGATGCTTCCTTAATGAGTCTACTTATTGCCTCACTATCAGAACCTGTTCTATGTCTTATCATTAGAAAAGCAACCAACAAGGAAATCTAGACCGCTCTTCAAACAGCCTTCGGTTCAGCCTCTGCAACACGTCTGCTCTCACTTCATATCAATATTTAGCAGATGACCCAAAAGAATGATGAATCTGTGATAGCTTTTCTTCAACGTGCAAAGCCCCTCACCGATGAACTCGCTACAACAGGGAAACATCTTTAACCAAAGGACTTCAACATCCATATTTTTTGTGGCCTGCGTAAAGATCGTCATGACATCGTCCCTACTTTTCCTAGGCGGCCAGAGCCCATCTTGTACACAGATCTGTATGGTCTCCTTCTCAACCATGAATTTCTTCGTTCCTTCAACAAGGTGATACTCTCTGACAATGCTCCTAGTGATGGTTCTATGTCTTCCAACACTGCTTAAAAGGATGGCTCCTCCCCTTCAGCTAACACTAACTTAGGCCCACCTCTTCTGGCCTTGGAAATCTAGAGGTCGTGGGGGTAGGGGTGGTCGATTTGGATGTGGTCGTGGTGGTCGCGGTGCTTCTCAAGGAGGTGGCTCCTGGTGCTCTATCTATCAGCATACAAACCACTCCACTGCAACTTGTTACTATCGCCCCCTTGGTCTTCCTTACCCATACTACTACCAAGGTCAACGCCCACCATATAATCCCTCCTATCCTAATCCCTACCATAAACCAGCCACCCACAATACCAATCCCAACCCTCCCCTACTTCCCTACCCACCCCAACTGCCATCTACCCTAACATGGTATCCCAACACTGGCGCCTTTCACCATGTCACCCCAGAGCTTCAATCCCTCTTGTCCTATGACACCTATGCTGGTCAAGATCAATTGAACGTGGGAAATGATAAGGGTTTGCATATTAAACATGTTGGTACCTCCTCTCTACCCTCTAATAATTATAATCTCTCTTTTCACTTATCTAATGTTCTTTATGTCCTGGCCATTTCGAAAATTTTCCTGGGATAAGCACATATTTTTTGAATTTCACCCCTCCCATTTTCTTGTCAAGGATCAAGTGACCAAGGCAACACTTTTTTTCGGTCAGAGTAGTGGAGGTCTCTACATTTTCACTTCCAGTTCTCCTCCTCCTAGTGTCCACATTGTTGAACATACTTCCATTGACAGGTGGCATCAGTGTTTGGATCATCCACATGAATGTATTTTGCATCATATGCTCAAGGTCAATAAGTTGTTGTGTCAGTCTACACGGCTTAGTCATCTTTGTACTGCTTGCTAGCTTGGCAAGGTATCTCATCTTTCTTCAGGTCACTCCCCCTCTCATAACTTGTCTCCCTTAGATTTAATTTACAATGATGTGTGGGGTCCATCTACTATTGCTTCTGTGGATGGCCACCTTTATTTTGTAATTTTTATGGATAATAACATAAAATTTATTTGGTTTTATCATCTAGTTAAAAAATCTGAAGTTTTCTCTATCTTTGTGCAATTTCAAGCTTTGGTTGAGCATCATTTTTCAGGAAAAATTAAAGCATTTCAAACAGACTGGGGTCGGGAGTTTTGCACTCTTCCCACCATTTCAAAATTGGGGATCTCCGATAGAGTAGCGTGTCCTCACACCCATGAGGAGAAAGGGGTGGTTGAAATGAGACACCATCACATCATTGAGACATGACTCTCCCTTTGAATTAGTCCACCATAAGTCTCTTGACTATGGGTTCTTGTGTATCTTTGGATGCACCTGTTTTCCGTTCTTTTGTCCTTATAATCGTCACAAACGGACTTTAGATCTACACCATACGTTTTTCTTGGTTACAGTCCTCGTCATACTTGATATTGGTGTCTTGATCTCTCCACTAATCAGACCTTTATTGCTCATCATGTTCGCTTTGATGAGACTTTGTTTTCATTCCATACATGCTCCATCCTTGGCCCCCCACCCACTTTGCCTTTTCTCCCATACAATCCATAGGCATCCCTCCCTTTTCGGCCTCCTCCCCCTACACCGACCATACCAGCAACTCCCATACTTCCCCCACCATCACCTCCACCTCTACCTCAACTGCCCAGACCTTCCCCTTCCTCCTCCTCATCTGATATTCCATTACCCTCACCATATCCCACAACTCCAGGTCTATCCTCCTAACCCTCACTTGTCATACCCCAAATTATAGAAAACCCAACTTACCATTAAGAATACCTGGTGGTGCGAGTAAGACGCGTACCCGTATTACAAACTTACTAGGATCTCTGATAGCAGTACCTTAACATAAACAATCTCACAACATGAACCAAACCAATTGCAGTGGAATCAGAGTATAAAGCGGAATCATAATTAAAATGAGGAACATCTAGTGATATCATATAAATATAACCAAGTTATTCCATTATACAATTCAAGACGTATACATAATAAGCCCAAAATATAAAATATCCAGGTCGGTATCAGAATATCAAAAATACACTGCACATATCATGGTGCTGCATATGCACAGTAGTCACAAACACAATCTTGATCATACTCTTTGGCTTCTGGAATCAACTAGTCACCTACATCATAGTCAGGTCTCGCCGAGGTCGAGTCACCACCAAGCGGCACTACTATATCTACATCATCATCTAAAAAGGGGGCATATACGTGGGGTGAGCTTCCAACTTGCTCAATGAGGGGTGGGGTTCATGCACAATGTTAGGATTTAAAATGTAACCGCAAGCGTACTGATCAGTGTAGCTACAGGTCGAACACAGGGAGAGTAGCCACTTTATTTTTTTACTTCTTTTAATAATACGAAAGTGAACCGATTAATAATGGTTATGATTTAATTCTAACTACCGTCCTAAACATATGTATCTAAAATAACATCCTAACCATTTGTCATCTAAGAATTTAAATACGTAAGCCACGTAATTAAAATTAAATAAATAAATAACTAAAAATAAACACTCCACGTAATTAAAAAAAATAATAAAAAAAATGCTGAAATAAAAATAAAGTAAAAAAAAGGGATAAATCTAGAGAGAGGCTCACAAGTAGCTTTCTCTAATTAGCCCGAGGGATGCATCATAATATGAGCTTCCCTACTTGACCAGAGAGTCACTTTTACGAGGGTTACTCTACTTGGCTTTAGGGAAAGGGAGGCAATTAAAATAAAAACAATAAAATGATGGTTCTATGGCTAGGAGGGGCAAAGCCAACACATACACTAGCCATGAACCTTGGGGGAAAGGAAAAGCAATAATGTAATGACTGAAATTAAAATCCTAAATTGTGAAAGAAAGAGTAATCAGAAGAGGGAATAAGAGGGGGGAGAGAAGACTATTGAAGAAGCCTACCTACTTGAATCAATGTTTGAACTTGAAAGCTTCGGTGATTTGAGATACTGCTAACCCTAAAAACCATATCTGGAATGAACCAGATCTAAAATTTCTAGGCCTAGAGAAAACAATTCTTGAAAAAAAAAAACTGAACTTGAAAAAAAAAAAAAACTGAACTTGAAAAAAAAAATCTGAACTTGAAAAAAAAGAGATGCTCCACGGCTTGTGATCTTGTCACCTAGATCTAAGCCTAGAACTATAACTTTAAAAATTATAACTCAATTGCATAAGTCATAAACATAAAAGACTGCATAAAAATAAAAGAGTGCTTGCATTATTTGAAATAAAAAGCTATTACAAAAGTGATTAAAGAAAAAATAAAGAAGAACTAAAACTAAAGAGAGTGAAAGAGGGAGACAGAGAGAGAGCAACTAAAAAAAATCCTAGAAGAAGAATGAAGTGTCTCCCCTCCTCTTACATGAGTTGTATTTATACGGAATGGGGAGGTAAGGTAACAAATTTCTCTTTCCCAAAAGGGGAAAAACTACAATTGGTAGGTGAGATCTTTTGAGACCAAAAGTGTTAAGGTAGAGGAGAGAGGAGAGAAATAAGCTTGGAGAAATTTCCTATAATTTTTTTGCTTATTTTCTTTTCTTTTTTTATTTATTTTTCTCTTCTTTTTCTCCCTCTCTTCAAATCTTGCACACAACCCTTGTTGGCCGATTTTTTTTTCTTTCCTTTGGACGATTTTCCTTCTTGCTTTGTGTGATTTAGACAATCTTCTGGTGATGATGTGGAGGCGAGAGAAGATTTGGACAAGATTTATTTCTCCATTTTTTCTCTTTCCTTTTTTTTTTTCCCTCCCAAGATTTTCCTTGCTTCTAATTTGAAGTGGAAATCCCCTCCATGCCCTTAGTGCTTTAAGTGAGAAAAGCAGGAAATCTTCAATAAAATTCTCCAAAAAAAGACAACCATGAGATTCGAACTTGAGACCTCCTGTTGAGCAAGGGAATTTTGCACACCATAACTCACCAATTACACTAGGTAGTTGTTGGAAAGATATGACACCCGATAATGCTTAAAGCCTTTAAAATACAAAACCTGCAAAAAGAGAGTAAAAACCCAAGGTAGCTCCATTCTAAATATGTAAAATGCATGTTTTACTACCCTAGATTTCACACATAAATGTGCTCATCAAAATTCCCCCACACTTAAACTTTGCTAGTCTTCGAGCAAAATAAAAAGAAAAAGAATAAAAACCAAAAAAACCTAACTCACTTTTGTAGGAATTACGGTTGCACTTAGCATGTGCAACAAGCCCTTAAATCCCTAGGTCAACCCTAGTGGACGAGTTGTGTCTCGTGGGTGTTTGCAGTGAATATACACCCAAAATTCAGAATAAACAAATCCCAACCTTGGCTAAAGGTAAGGGCCATACTGATCCGGAGCAAAGATAATTCCTCTCACAAGGAACCCCCACACTTGAACTTTTATCACCCCATATCAATTCCAAGCACTAGCATATTTCTTAATTTGGAACTAACCTCGTCTCCTCCAAAACATCCTTATCTTAAGGCAAAACCACTTGTGAAAAAATATAGAACCAATGACTAAGGTGTTGGAGTGTTTTTGACCAAACATGTTACTAAGCATTAATGATATTTACACATTTTTTCTCCTTTTTTGCTTAATGAAATCTATTCTACTCCACTACATTTGGTCTGAATGACATGGTGGAGCAAACACCATGCACCAAAGTTACTATGTACCTTCGATTTTTTCATATGCCCACAAAGACAATGACAGTAGAGTTCTTTCAGAAGTTTTCTCCCTAGGAATTTCAATCAAGACACCATGCTTCCTGAGGTGCAATGCTATGTCTAGTTCCAAGGGGATCAACTCTTATTCTTCTTTATACCACATTTCACACGTCATTTAAAATTATGCATTTTTCAACTCATGCCAAATGAAAAATAATGTCTCAACTCCAAATCAAAAGTACAAGGAACCTATAGACTTACATATGGTCTGACACCATAAAACAAGGGTCTCTTATTTTTCAAAAGAAAGTCCCATCTCAAGACACATGCTTGTTTCTTTCTTCTCAATAGGGTTTTTATACGTTCAAAATGGGTACCTTAATCAAAACTTTTATTTTCATACATCAAGCAACTGAATGGTATGATCATTAACCAAAAGCCAAAGTAGGACTTCATTCTTAGCAAGTTCAAAAATAAAGATAAAAACAAACAAAACAAAGTGAAAAAAACAAAAATTAGTTTCCCTCTCCCACACTTAAGTCATGCAATGTCCTCAATGCATGGAAAGAATCAAAAGCAAAAACAATGCAAGGGGGTCATACCTGGGTAAAGTCAGTCATCTGTGTACAGAGGTTCATGGAGATCCATGACCTCTTCACTACCAGTTATAGGAAACTCGAGGAACGGTTTTGAATGCTGACCATTAACCTTTGAAATTACCCCTGTTCCTGGATTTAGAATCTCCACAGCCCCATGGGGATATACACTATGGATAATAAACGGGCCATCCCATCGAGATCTAAGCTTACCAGGGAAAAGATGCAATCGAGAGTTGTACAATAAGACCTTATCACCAATTGAGGATGCATTACTGCCTGTGTGAGGTGATAGTTGCCAAGGATTGAGAGATTGCACGGCAGGACACACTGATTTAGGACATGAACCAGAGGCTGGAGCAGACTAGACTAGCATTCGTGGGTTCTTCAGTGCTCCATGAGGACAGTTTGGAGCATGGCTCAGATGATGACTTTTGACTTATAGGGATTTGTTCCTGCATTTACTGAAAATACAAAACACATGTATATTTTCTTTCCTTTTTCTTTTTCCCTCCCTTTGTTTGTTCATCATTGTATTTCAGCATCTTATGAATGAAAATTTATTTTGGTACAAAGAAAATCAGAAAATATTTTTTGTTCTGTTTTTTTTTTTTTTTTGCTTGTAATGCTTAGGCATAATCAATTCCATAACTCAAATCATAATTAGAATAATTGAGATAACCCGAGAATCCAACTTCTTCCTCATTCTATCACCAAGTGAATTACATGGAAAGGGGAACAATTTTCCTACCATAGACTGGATAGGTGAGTAACAAGGTGGGAAGACAACTCTTGAGGTGGGTGAAAGTTCACTAACTCCCTTGGGTTTGTCGCCTCGATCCCATATTGTCGACTGATGTATGTAGGCAAATAAAAGGATGTGTGAGTCAATCCCATCAACCTGACATAATTGTAGCCAGGGGTCTTAACCAAAAAATCTTCTTGTGGCCTCCCTTGGCACCTCCATGCGATATCTTACATAGTTCTTTCCTACAGGCACTTTTCCCAATCAGTGATGAGGTTGAACTCCAGAACTTCTCTCTTATCCTGGTAGCAAAGAGCTTTGAGTGGGCCTCCTTTTAATGGCTTGGTTAACTTCAACTTCTCGAGGAGCCAAATCTAAAAAATAGCAGGACTCCCTTGATAATGATCTAGTCCGAATCTGTGGCTATGGCTCATGTCATCGAATCCCTTGAGTGTTTCTGCAAGAACCGTAGGGATGATGTCACCTCCCTTCTTCAATTGTTTTACTACCTCAATCAGAACGGATGGTGCACCACGTCCGAGAGTGCAGAGAGCATAACGAGCTATCATGCAAAGTAAATAAGCATCCTGTGATCTCTGTTGATGGATTCCTCCCATTGGTAGATATTGGATGAAGATTTGGGCCATCTTTAGAATGTCGATCTTCCCATACCTGGAATATTGCTTTACGTCCTCTTCTTTCAATCAGAAGAAGTCCTGAATTTCCTCTGAGTAATCTTTCTTCAAAGATGGTCGGAACAAACTGCTTTTGGGTGGAGATAACATACAAACCCAAAATTCTTCAAGAGTTATTGGTATCCCAGTGTTGAGGCACCTTTCAGAGTAATTGGTGATGTAGCTTCACACATCAAATCTGGTCGAGAAATGACACACTCATGTACTCCAGCAATCTTGGCACCCTTATGCTCATGTCTAAGGTCAATTTCCTCAATGTCTCATCCAACAAGCCAATGAATTTTCTTGAAACGATCCGAAACAATGAGATATGATGATTTATCAAAACATTACTCATTAGCTAATGACTCAAACAAGCTTTTACCAGTATTGCATCAAGCTCCTCTTTTTTTATTTGTACTGATCAAGGGTGGGGAATAAACTGGCCTTGATAAACTGGTGTCGGGTGGTGATTTTCTTTTAGGGGATAGAATCCTGGATAAGAGTGGACGGACCATAGGTGAATGACAGATACCTAATGGCCTTTTATGCCAAATGGCAATTCTTGGGGGACACAATCCTGGATAAGAAGTGACAGACCAATGGGTGGATGATTGATACATAATGGTCTTTCATGCCAAATGACATTTCTTGGGGGGCACAAACTATGCTGATCTTTTAAGATACGTTGATTATTAATCAAGGAACTAATTTATTGCATTTAGATGGTTGAGACCGCACTTACACATGTCAAGTTGCCTACGTATCCCTCGAAAGGAATCAGGATTGACGTAGTTCATGTCGTTCACCCTTTTAGACATAATATTTCTTGAGTTAATGCATGTTGACCAGTCCGGGTATTTCTTTGCCGTTGTGGTTTATGAGTTTCACAGCTTTGCCTGGTAGAATTTTTTTGATAGTGAATGGGCCATTCCAGTTGGGCCTGAATTTTCCTCTTGAGTCATGAATTGGGGCTCTTTGTTCTCGAAGAACAAGTTTTCCCACCTCTATGTGACGGAGCTTCACATTTTTGTTAAAGGCCCTGGCCATTCTTAGTTGATACTTCTTCAGATTATCCATGGCCTTCATGCGCCTTTCATCAAGAAAATTGAGCTCGTTATATCTAGCCTTCACCTATTCTCCTTCAGGTAGCTGACTATCAAGAAGCACCCTTAGGGATGGTACTAGGAGTTTCACGGGTAGAACCGCCTCAACCCCATATACCAAAGAGAAAGGGGTAGCCCTCGTTGAGGATCGTATAGAAGTCTAGTATGCCCATAAGGTAAGGGGTAACTTATTCGCCCAATCCTTTTGTGTTTCTACCATTTTCTGCAGGATGAATTTGATATTCTTATTGGCTGCTTCCACTGCCTCATTGGTCTGTGGCCTGTAAATGGTAGAGCGATGTCTTCTGATACTGAACTTTGTGCAGATTTTTTTAGTCTTGCCCCAGAAATGGGATCCCTGACTTGATATCAATTCTTGAGGCACTCCATATCGAAAAATGATATTTTCTTGGATGAATTTTGCCACCTTAGCAGATGTGAGGACCGCATAAGACTGAGCTTCTACCCACTTGGTGAAATAATTAATGGCTACCAAGATGAACCCGTGACCATTGGATGCCTTGGGGTTGACATTTCCAATGATGTCGATCCCCCAAGTGGAGAATGGCCAAGGTGAATTGAGTGAATGCAACTCTGTGGAGGGATATGTATGATATTAGAAAATATCTGACACTTGTGGCATTTCTTGATAAAGTCCACGCAATCTACTTCCATTGTGTTCAAGTAATATCCCAGCTTGAGGATCTTCTTAGATAACATCTTGGCATTCATGTGGGGCCCATAAAGACCTTAGTAAATTTCCTCCATGATGGTTGTAGCTAGTACTTCATCTCCACACAACAACTGTATTCCATCATAGGATCTCTTGTATAACAGATCCTTTTGAAGAATAAATTGGGTGACATATCTTCTCAAAAACTTATTTTCTCTGTTAGTTGCTTCAACCAGGTACTTCCTTTCCTTGATGAAATCCACTATGTGAGCGAACCAAGACTGACCATCCACAGTGAGAGAATTCACCGAGTTCTGATAAATGGGCCTACTTCTTTGTTCTACCAAAAATGGTTGGACCCTAGCCATAGGGTTGCATCCTATCATGGAAGCCAAGGTTGTAAGGGCATCAACAAACCTATTGTTATCTCTCTGGAAGTATTTGAATGAGATCTTCTCAAAATGTTCAATCACCTCTTCTAGATGTTCTTGATATGGCTTCAGCTTTTCATCTCTAGTTTTCTACTTTCCCTGTGTCTGGTAGATGATAATGGATGAATCTCCATACTCCTTGATCCTTTTAACCCCAATGGTCAGGGCCATTTCTAGTCCCAAAGCACAAGCTTCATATTCAGCAATGTTGTTGGTACAGGGGAAATCGAGGCAGAATGATGAAGGTAAATAAAGGCCATCAGGAGTGACAAACAATATTCTTGCACCACATCCCTTTTGATTAGCTGCTCTATCAAAGAATAACTACCATTCATTAACTATGTCTTCTTCATCTCTCGCTGCTATTCCTTCATCGAGAAAGGCATTATCCAAGGATCTTCCATCTTCTATGGGGTGGGCAGCCAAATGATCGGCTATGACCTATCCCTTGATAAATTTTTGAGTAACATAAGTGATGTCAAATTCTAATAGTAAAAGTAACCAATGGGCCATCCTTCCTGTCAAGGCTGGTTTCTCGAAGAGGTATTTGATGGGATCCATTCTTGAAATCAAGTGCACCGGATAGGAAACCATGTAGTGTCACAACTTTTTTTTTGTTACCCAAATCAACGTAGCACAAGTTCTTTCCAAAGATGTGTATTGTGCCTCATATTCTAGGAACTTCTTGCTGAGGTAATATATGGCATGCTCTGCACCCTTTTTTGTCTCCTTTTGTGCTAGCAAAGAGCCCATGGAATACTCTCCCACAGATAGATATAATAGAAGCGGTTCTCCTTCCACTGGTGGTGTCAATACTGGTGGGTTCATGAGGTGTCCCTTAATCTTGTCAAAAGCTTGTTGGCATTGGTCATTCCATTCTGTGGGTTGATCCTTCTTTAGTAGCTAGAAAATTGGTTCATAGATTGTAATCAAGTGAGCAATGAATCTGTTGATATATTGGATGTGACCTAGAAATCCTCGTATTTGCTTCTCTGTCCGAGGTGTAGGCATTTCTTGAATTGCCCTGATCTTGATACAGTTGACTTCAATGCCTTTTTCACTCACCAAGAAACCTAACAACTTTCCTACTGTTGCCCCAAATACACACTTCTGAGGGTTCAACTTCAGCTGATACTTCTTGATTCTTTCAAAGAAACGCCTAAGTGTGGGAATATGCCCCTGTCGATCTTACTATCATGTCGTCCACATAGACTTTCATATCTTTGTTCATTATGTCATGCAATATGGCCATGGATGCTCTTTGATAAGTTACCTCAGTGTTCTTTAGCCCAAAAGGCATCACCTTATAACAATAGGTTCGCCATGGAGTGGTGAATGATGTCTTCTCACGATCTTCTAGGTGTATGCTTATTTGGTTGTATCCTGAGAATCTATCTATATATGATAACAAAGCATGCCCCTGCCATATTATCCACCAATACATCAATGTGAGGTTATAGGAAGTCATTTTTGGGGCTTACATTGTTAAGATCTCGGAAGTCCACGCACATTCTTACCTTGCCATCTTTCTTTGATACTAGTACAATGTTGGCCAACCATTGGGGGTACTTCACCACTTGTAGGAACCTTGCATTCCATTACTTCACAAATTCTTCTCTGATCTTCTCACTCCATTCTGGTCGCATTCTTCGGAGCTTCTGCTTTACCAGCTTTGCCCCAGGGTAAGTCAACAATCGATGCTGCACGATGTTGGGGTCGATACTAGGCATATCCTCATAAGACCAAACAAAGACCTCAATGAATTCCTTAAGAATATTAATCATCTGTTCTGCTTCTTCGTCATCAAGGGTAGTGCCAATTTTTACCTCTCAAAGGCATTGGTTGGTTCCTGGATTAATAACATGAGTATCCTCACGGATAGGTTGGGCTTTCTTTGGTTTGCATTGTTTTATTGATTCTTGATATTTATTAAGATCATCACCAGAAAAAGGAGGCAGGTCATACTCGGAATCAGAAATTTTATTCATGAAGAGTAACAGACTTGACATACAAGGACTCTAGACTCTCCTCAAGAGGGGAGGTCGACATGAAATTATAAACAACATACTTGACTACAGACTTAATGCTTTTGCCAAGGGTATTCAGGCTGGTTGACTGAATAGCATGGGCAAACTTGAAGTTTTCTCCCATGCTTTTCCAGTTCAGGAGTGGTTCAGTGGCTTGATGGATGAGGAGGTGTGGCAAAGGGCCTTCTTCTCCTTCTGAGAAAGTTGCTGCAATTTCTTCAGTGGTGCTGACATTGTTCTCTTTGATGTGGATTGTGAGTATCGAGTGAATAACATCCGTGAGATCAACCAATGGGTCATCTTCGCCGATTACATACACAGAATACCCTCCCAGATCTTTGGGTGAGTAGTACCCTGATTCATCATCATTATCATTGTGCCAAGGCCCCTTGTAATATATTATGTTTATTTTCTTTTGGATAACTGTAATCTAAAAGTATTAATTAATGACATTGTGACATTGGAATGATGTAATATATTTTGTAAATGGACTGTGTATATCTCTACAAACTCTGATTTATAGCTATGTGTTGTGGTGTTATAAGCTACCTTGAATTTAGATCCTGGGGAAACAGGCTAACTGGATGCGATGAGGTGTCCAGCGCCTCATACCTTGGCCTTCAGAAAGCAGGATGTGACAAATGTGGCCTAGGAATACCACTTAAGGAAGCCAGAACTCACACTTTCTGAACTTGGCATAAAATTGCTTCTCTTTTAGATGCTGCAATACTAGCCCAAGGTGGACGTCATATTCCTCTGCATTTTTGGAATATACCAAAATATTATCAATGAACACAATCACAAACTTGTCCAAAACATATTGGAATACCCGGTTCATCATATCCATGAATGCAACGGGTGCATCGGTCAATCTGAAAGACATTACTAAGAACTTTTAGTGTCCATACTAAGATTTGAAAGCTATATTGCTCACATTACTACGCTTGATCCTGAGCTGATGGTAGTTTGATCTAGGGTCAATCTTGGAAAATTCCTTAGCACCCTAGAACTGGTCAAATAGGTCATTAATATTTAGGAAAGGATACCGGTTCTTGATGGTTAGCTTGTTAAGCTCCCAGTAATCAATGCATGACCTCATACTTGCGTCCTTCTTCTTGACGAACAGTACTGGTGGTCCCCATGGGGACACACTATGTTTAATGAATCCCTTCTTTCAAAGGTCCTATAACTGTATTTGTAATTCTTTCAACTCCGTGGAGCCATGTTGTCATACCTTGCCTCTAATTGGCCAAGGTATGCGGCACCGAACACCCACATCCAGTCAGCCTAACCCTCTAGGATCACAAATCCAGTATCTTGATTTCACAAATGCCTCAAAGATCACAACTAAAATCAGAGTATGCTAATAAAATCATATATTTACCATTGGTGATGTACTAAAATGATAAATTATATAATACAGATTTCCATGTCTGTAAACAACCATATGTTACAATATTACCTGCTAAACATTCCATAAATATATTCATAAAAAGAAAGAATTGAAATAGTAGAAGTGATGTCCATCAACATTCGGTGTCTCATAGACACAAGCCTCACAACCACTGCCAAAGTCCAATCTTGCCTCAGCACCAGTTCCGCCATCTAAAAGAGAATAATCAATGAGGGGTGAGCTTCAAAAGCCCAGTGAGGGGTGTACATGCAAGCACACACAATCAAATGATGTAATACATACTCAAGAAAACTAGATGATGCTCATGATCCGATTTTGGCAAACAATTACTAAGTCCAAGATAGGGTATCAGTGCTACTGCAACATAGTTCGTATCCCTGGTCCCGGAAAACCCATCGGTCACCCAGTGATATGAGCTAGTTGTGAGTCAGGAGCCTATAGGTCCCGGAAAACCAATCGGTCACCCTGTAGACCCCTAATGTGTAACCCCACCCTATAACCACAATCCTAGAAAACCTATCGGTCACCCGAGTTGTAGAACAGTCATGATCCCAAAAATCCCCTTGATCACCCATGTAGTGAGGTAGCCACGGTCCCGGAAAACCCATCGATCATCCGTGTTGCATCCTCCTCTGAGTATAGTATGTCGTAATATGAACATGGTACTCTCTCAACATACCATCCCCTAGGATTAGCCAGTACCTAACCCCCTACTGGCAAGGGGTGTTGCATCAGGGTCTGTGAATCCTAACCAGATGCAATCTACATAAGTGTGTATACTATCACCATACATCACATATCCTCTGACCTCTAGGCCCATGGTACCGAAAGAACCTCGGCCACACCGTGCCCTAGACCGTCAGAGCCCCAGTCAAAACTATACTACTAACCTCTAAGCCCACGGTACCAGAAAGAACCTTGGCCTCATCGTGCCCTAGACCGTCAATACCATAGTTACAATTGTAACATCATCAACAGAATCACTATCCATATTCATAGCTCCCATTCACATATCACCAAAAACTTACTTCACTTACCTCTACAGTCAGAACCATTCCACAGCCTCATCATTTTATTTTCACAGGTTAGCAAGTAATAATAGCAAAAAGTAAACAAATCCACCATATCAAACAACATGCATAGCAACAGTAAAACATATCATCATGCACATAATTCATGCAAAAATAGATATAATGCAAAAACACTCCGTAAAATAAAGTCAAACACCCACTCACCTCAAAACCCAAATCACAAAGTGCGATAAGATTCCCGCAATCGACTTCGTACCCTCGCCCAATTGTTTAGGTCCCTAACCAATGGTGTTTCATATTGTTAAACATGTATAACACCTAATATGACTATGCATAGGTTCACTGCTGAACCAAAGTGACTTCCAACAGTCCATGAATTAACCTAATTAAAGTCTTAGAAATGCCTTCGAATTATCCCTACCCATAGGGTTACTTGGGGTAAAAGTTAGGAAACATGACCCACAAGGGATAGGGCATGGTTCAGCCAAAACAAGGGCTGATTGGGCTTAAAACACCCAAACCGGTGGGTCACAACCTACTGGCTGCTTGCCCAACCGGCGGGTCGATTTCTGCTGAAATTTCTGTACTCCCAGAAGCTGTTCTGTGGATTTCCTTGGGTTGACCTGTTCACGGCCGATGGGTATTGACCATGGCAACATAGAGAAGGTTCCCTAATGCCTCTAGGGTCATTTTACAGCCCCCAAAACACCCAATTACAGTAGTCATAACCTTATGACAGTATACAATTCAATTCCCAAACAAAATTTCAGAATTGGACATGAATTGGGTGGCAAAAACCATTTTCTCCAAATGTAATCACTCAATTAGGGCTGTTACATGCCAACCCCAATTGAGCTCAACAATTAATTTTTAAGAAGAAGAATCAAAGTAACATATCCCAAAACCCTAGTCTTTACCCATTAAAATTTCTGCTTTTACTCTATGGCAGAATTTAAACAATATAGAGTCTTGATTCAACTTTAATTTGCATAAACTTCACCCAATTAGCCCTATGTCCAAGGTTTATAGGAATGAGTTTACTTCAAATTAAATCCTTGAACCCCTTTCAATTTTAGGGAATCAGCCATAGGTACTGAATTTAGTATATAGAAACTCAATATCATCTCTTTTTTACTAAAAATTCATAACCCTAGCTAACTGTGCAAATTAAACCAACTAATTTCTAAAATTACATATAGCAGTAGGACTTATCTTTGGTGTAGTAGCTCCAATCGAGTCCTCCCTTCTCTCTTCTTCTTCTTATTTCCTTTGCTGCTCACTGAATTTTGCAACAGCAAAATAAGGTGAAACAACCACCCTAAAACATATATATGGCTGAATACTTAATTTCTAAAAATGATTCCTAAACCTAATTTTAAAATATAAAACTATTTAACGTTTAATTCTCATTAATGGACCCCACCAAATACTAACCTATTAGGTTGGGTTTGGTTAGCATTAGGACCTCTACATAGTGGGTAGGTGCAGGGCTTAGGGGTATAGGCATATGGGCCCCACACAGAAAATCCATTTTCCTACATTTAGCCAAATCGACTGGCCGGTTGTCAGCAGGGTCACCCACTGATTTACCCATTTTTAGTCCATTTGCTGTCCTAACCTCTGGGTTCTTGAGTCCATCCATTGTAGGACTGGTCTCACTCATATTTGGCTATTTTGTGCTCCTTCCTTGGCCAATTAATCAACCAAAATCTCTCTCTTACTACTGTGCAATAATGTGCATAGGGATCCATAGTAGAGCAGCCTGCTTTCTTAGGCCAACTGTGCTATAACATTGGGGTCAGCTGCTTCCAGTCTAGGGTGTTATACATGCAGTATGGGCTTTCAACATAGTTGTCGACCTTGGGAGTAAGTCTATCACAAGCTTTGTCTCTTGGTCCGGTGGTAATCTCGTCAAATAATCCAGGAATACATCTGGAAACTCCCTTACCAAATCTAACTTGGTCAATGGTCTGACCTCTACCTCAATATCCATCACATATACTGAGTAACACTGACACCCTTGATCTAGTAGTTTCTTCAATTGGATGGCTGATATAATGATCTTCTTGTGCTTCTTGGGTTAATTTTCCATAAAGGTGAACTCATTTCCATCACGGGGTCTAAAGATAATCATTTTTCTGCACATAGCATATTGGCTCTGTAAGTGGAAACCAATCCATCTCTAGAATCACGTCAAAGTCGGTCATATCTAGCTCGGTTAGGTGTGCTATCATGTCATGACCACTGACAATCATCGAGTAATGCTTATACACTGAGTCTAGATCCAATACATTATCTGTGTGTGTACTAAATGCTAAATTATGAGTTAAGCTCTTGGGTGGAATTCCCATCTTGCTAGCAATGCTGGTAATACAAATGAATGAGATGCTTCAGAATCAAACAATACATAAGTAGGTAATAATGAAGTTGTCAGGGTACCTATCACTACACCTGAAGTAGCTTCTACTTCTTCCACAGGCATAGAAAAAACATGTGCCTAGGGCCTATTACCCAGTTATAATTGCACTGGACAGCTAGACGAGTAAGTCTACTATGCTAGGGGCAAAGTGTAGGTACGTCACTTGACCAATAGTTAGGACATGTCTTGGCTAAATTCTTTGACTGCTTACAATAAAAACATTGAGGATTGGGCCCAACTAGTTGAGATGCACCATTGGATTGGGAAGATTGGGTAGCTTGACTTACCTTTGGTCTTATGAATTGAACTGATGTTGGACTGACATAGGTCCCCCTGAAAGCCTTACCGGTTCCTTTAAACTCTTGTGACCCCATTGGCCTCTTTCCCATGCCCTGTTGCGGTGAAGTTATCTTGATGTTGATCCTCAATATACTTACACACTTGCATGACTCAGCATAAGTTTGCAATTTAATCCCACTGTTGTTACATTGATGCTGAGCCTAAGACCCTTCTCAAACTTTCTAGCTTTAGCCCTATCATTTCTGATGTGCTCAGGAGAAAAATTAGTATAGCTCCTTGTACTGATGTTGGTACTCTAGCATTGACCTGGAACCTTGAACCAATGCCAAGAACTTGGCCTCACTTTTGTCTTTGAAAGTTTCCAAAACATAGTTTCAAAAGAAAGCCTCATTAAAGTAGTGGGATTGGGGTTTGTCAAAATGTGCTGGGTGGACCTACACCAAGCATCCGCTTCATTTTGAAGCTAACAACTTGCACACAATATCTTCCATTGATTAGTGCAACCCATAACTGTAAAAGGCTTCTCCATACCCCAGACCCATTTTACCGGCTGAATTTGATCCTGACCAACATTGGTGAAGTATGGAGGTTGAAGTCTATGAAACTTCTCATCATCATCGTGAGATCCATCCACATGTTCACCTATTCTTGTGGTCTATTAGGTTATAAGCGACATAGCTAGACCAGTATGTATCAACATTGGCATAGGTGGTGTGGGAGGTGTAGGAGGTGCACTCCTGGTATCCATAGCAGCCTAGATACGAGAATTAATTCAGGCCATAATCTATGCTTGCCTTTGCTCCATACCTTGCACTATGTTGCCCATTATTGCAGCAACATCCTATGCGGTAAGGACTGATGGGGCAACAAGTGCATTCGATGGCCTGCCTCTACCTCACGTAGGGGAAGCGGGAGGTAGAGGCTCCGAATACCCCCCCTCTCCTTTGGATTTTACACACCAAGCAACCCCACCTCACTCCATAGTAGTGAAGCTATGCCCTCTCTCCTCCCCTCCCCGTCTTGATTTTCTTCGGGTCTTCGGAGCAATCTTCGTCTAGATTCAAAATCTTGTTCGGATCTTCGAAGTGTTCTACGGGACTTTAAAGATCTTTAATCCAAATTCTTAGTTCAATCAAATTTTTGTCAAAAATAGTGTGTTCTTCAACTCCCTCCTTTAAGTGTTCTTGAGTTTTACTAGAAATAGAAATCCCCCCTGAGGTTCTTTGGGTCTACGAAGAGATCTTTGTCAAGATCCAGAACTATGTTTGGATCTTCAAAGTGTTCTTCGGGGCTTTGGAGATCTTCAGTCCATTTTTAGGTCAATCTGTTTCTTTCCAAAAATAGCAGTTCCTAGAGGAAGCCTTGTCTGAGTGCCCTTAGAATCTTTCCAGAAATAGCTATTCCCAGGGAAGCTCTGTTGGAGGGCCACCTCAGCCTAGCCCTCCCCTAGCCTATTCCTAGCTGAAGCTCTACCGGAGTGCCACCTCAATCTAGCCCTCCCTTGGCCTATCCCTAGTGGAAGCTCTGCCAGAGTGCCACCCCGTCCTAAGCTCGGAAATAGCCTTCCCTAGCCGAAGCTCTGTCCGAATCCAAATCCAAAAGCATCCTTTCCTAGCCGGAACCCTGACCGAATACCATCACAATCAACATTTCTCAAGAAAGGAAATTGGACGTTAAGACCATCTTCCCCTGAGCCAGAAGAATCTGAAAGACAACCCAAGCTGGTGCTAATCAGGGGCCCACTCCTCTTGATCCAAAATAGGGGTTAAGTTCAAGTACAGTTTCTCAACCAAATTGTCATCATGTAGACTTTATATAGACCTTGTTTAAGTGTATATAGTAGCTTAAATTTAGTCAATGTATATATGTGTGATAACTTAGCCATGCATGTGGAATAGTAATAACTATGGAAAAAGTTCGTTATTAAGCATCTAGTAGGAAAATCGGTTGAATCGGGCAGATTAGGTGTCTAACACCTTCCCAATTTTGTAACCTGACACTTACCTTAAATCTCTGGACCAGACCAATTATCGAGCCCTTTTCTCAGGAATTGGGCCCACCCCCGGGTCCTAGGCCCATAATCCTAGGTGGTGACTCCAAACTCCCATTTGTATTGTCCTGATCCCCGTATTGGACCATCATCAAACCCCCGTCTTGAATGACGAATTTCACACTCTTGCAAAATAGGCCTCCACATATCACCAAGGGGCGATATGGCGGTGTGGGGCCGGTAGGATAAGCACACATGGCACAAACCTCTCCCTCACATGAAAGAGAAAGAGAGAGGAGAGAGGATCTAATCGGTGCAAGCCTTTTCCTTCCCCCCCCCCCCCACAAGGGAGGAACGCATATGCATTTTTCTGGCCGCTACTCTCATAATCACTCATTCATTTGATCGTGAGGTTTCGTAGTCGATCAATTATTCCTTTGATTATGAGCTTCATAGCCAATCACTCATTCCTTTGATTATGAGCTTTTGTAGCCGATCACTCATTCCTTTGGTCGTGAGCTTTCGTAGCCAATCACCCACTCTTTTGATTGCAAGCTTTTGTAGCTGATCACCCACTCCTTTTAAATGAGATGCTTTTATATAACCATTCAAACCCCTCCAATTTTCAAAAATACATTGCATAGCCCAAGGTATAGATCTAGAATGACCAAAATACCCATAGATGGCCCAATTTTCAAAAACCCATAGCTTGGATTGGGGTATAGGTCTTAAATGTCTAAAATGATCAAAATACCCATGGATGACCCAATTTTCAGAAATATATTGCATGGCCCAAAGTATAGGTTTGAGATGACCAAATACCCCTGGATGGCCTAGTTTTCAAATATCCATTGCTTGGCCCAAGGTATATGTCTAAAATAACTGAAAAACCCATAGATGGCCCAATTTTCAAGAATCTATTACAATGGCCAAAATAACCTTTGCTTGGTCGGCCAAACGACAAAAATTACCCTTGCTTGCCTAGTCTATAGTTGCCCCCGTGTGGCCGAAGATCGAAACACTCTTGCCTATTCTATAGTTGCCCCTCGTAGCATTTGAAATCCCTTTCTAGGTCTATAGTTGCCCCTCGTAGCCATAGACAGAAATATTTTTGCCTAATCTATAGTTTCCCCTCGTGGCCAAAGACTAGAAAGTCGTTTCCACGTCTATAGTTGCCCCTTATGGCCAAAGATCGAAATACTCTTTCCTAGTATGTAGTCGCTCCTCATGGCCAAAGACTAAAATACGTTTGCTAGGTCTATAGTTGCCTTGCATGGCCAAAGGCCAAAATACCCCTGCTTGGTATGTAGTTGCCTAAAATGGCCAGTTTGAACAAAAGATCCTTTTTCTTAGGTCATAAGTGGCCCTACGCGACCACATTGGCCTCAAGAATTCTTACATATTAACACTTTTTAGGAATCAAACATCGAGACCCATAGAACATCTCCCCTCGGCAACCATCAGCTCAGGTAAGATCCCAATCTCCTAGTCAATTCCATTAGATAGGATTATGCTAATTTTTTGGTTTATCAAGGTTAACCGCTTAAGTTTGTTAATTAGTTTTTGATTTTCAGTCTCTTTCATCTACTGATGGATTTTTTGAGTTTTTATCGATGATTTATTCACTCGTGTTTCTACATTGCACCTCTGCCATCCTTGAGCAAGATGTTGGCAATATATGCTCTATGCGACGCAATGTGGTAGCTCTTTTCTTTGCCCTTCAACTGTTGTATAGGCCTCGGCCTAAAAAGGGCAATTTTTAGACACCCAATTTTATCATCCACCCCGGAAATGATGATTTACATGATGTGGGTGAGGCCTACACTTTCAATCAGAGGAGAATTCATCCCTTCAAAGTGACTTGGACATAGCAACAATGCATTCCAATCATCAACCATACAACTCGTCTTACCTGCCTTACCTTCACATTTTCCAGTTCCATAATACTCATATCATTAATATCAGTAACAGGCAAATATAGTGCAACAAATCATCGTGCATGAATAATAGACACAACTAGAATAAAATAAACACTCTGCACCCACGAACCTTTACATCCGAATCAATAGTGCGATAAATTCCCAAAATCAGGTTCGTGTTCTCACCGATGCTTAGGTTCCTAAGTATATGGTGTTTGTCTTTATATTAATATATAGAACAGAACAATTTTAGGCCTATTCACCATAAAATCAATGTCCTAGAATCCCTCCCCATTACTGTGTTTAGTTCACAATCTTCTCTTAGGATACTACTTTACTGTAGGAGTACAGGCATAATTTCCATATGGGCAAACTCCACCTATAGGTAAAGTACTCATAGTCATATCACCAGGAAAATAAGGCTCAGGAACCGCCACCGGTAGGTCAGCCCTGCAGGAATTGGTCGGCCCTCGCACCTGTTGGTGCCTATTTTACAGAAAATCTGTTCTGTCAGCCCTACTTTTGGATTCAGTTGGTTCAGAAGTTGATTCTAACCTATAGGCTATGGTTTTACACTACTATTATATGGTCTTCTGGGTGTGTGGGCTCCCTATTTAACCCAATTTAGGATCCAATTAATTGAACCCTAACTTAGTACACCCAATTTTTCCAGAATTTCAGAATTTAGTATGAATTAGGTTAATTTGAAATCTGAACCCATTTCTCCAAAAAATAATCACCTAATTAGGGTTGAATTAATAGGTTTATAGTAGTAAAATTTGTATTCCAACCCTAATCAGGCTTTGCAACAGTTCAGGGAAGAATTCAAATCAATTCTTATAAATTCCCTATTCTGAAATTGAATAAAATTCTGCTTATAGATTCTTCTGCTAGGCTTCAATAGGTCTTCTATTGACACACGGTCACTCTCTCACAGCACACAAATTAAAAGAAAATACATAAATGAAAGAGAATCGGTGGAGGAGTTGAGAAGGGTGGAGAAGAATTAGTGAATGGGTATCTCACCACTGAGTCATAAAAATAGAAACTACTTGACTAACAATAAAAAAACCAAATAGGAAACTATATTTCCTAAAAAAATTTAACAAAAGGAACTAAAATAGGAGATATGAACCCAAATTACTGTTCACATGAACAATATTTTGGGACTCTTAGTATTGTCCTCTTCTTCAAGCTTTGATCTGCACTAATATTATTTGAGTTCAAATTTGGATTTTGGGTGTTTGTTTATATACCTAACCAAGGCCAAGTCAGTTGAACAATAACAGAGATTTAAAATTAAAGGAAATAGAAAAGAGGTACCAGGAGGTTGAAAGAAGAGGAACTTAACAAAGGCAGCTCACCGGCGAAAAACCCTTTAGTATCATTTGGCAAGAGAAGTGGATGAGATTAGTTATTGGTCAAGGTCAGTGTTATCAATTCCGCCGAATAATTCGCGAATTATTAGGCCGAACCGAATTTTTCTGAATTTTATCAAAAATTTGGACCGAATCCGAATTAAAAATAAAATTCGGTAAAATTCGTGATTTTTTCAAAAGTAAATATAAAACGCGAATAATTCGGACCGAATCCGAATTAAACCGAATTATTCGGTCCACCTAAACATTATTTAAAAAAAAAAACCAAAAAAAAATAAAAATAAAAATAAAAAACAAAAAAAAAAAAAAAAACCCAATAAGCTTTTTTGACCGAATCCTTAAATTAATCAATCGAATTATTTTGAATAATTCTCCGCCCGAATAATTCTCGAATCCGAATTTGCTAACTATGGTCAAGGTTACACCCATGTAACAAACTACAGAGCCACCTCAGTGATGTTCCAATGCAAAGTTATGGAAAACACACAGGTTGAGCTGCAATAGTGCCAGAGAAGCAGTAGCTGATCTCTTGGTGCTCCCAGAGGCGGCAACCATAGCATTGAAGTCTTCAACAGTAATAGGGTAGTCCTGATTCAAATTTGCAGCTTCTAGGCCTAGTTTATTGCTTGAAACTTAGTCAAACAAGGTTGTAATTCAATAAATAACTCTCTCAGATGAGGCCAATGTAAAAGGGTTTGGTGCTGCAGTTAGTCACATTTCCCAAAATGAATGCATATAAAAGAAACTGTGGGATACAAATCACACTCAGCAATGAGACCTACAATCTTTGGTCATGGATAACCAGTGTGATGAGGAAGTATGTCAATTAACCCTCCAAAACGATTAGTATTACACTACTCCCAGGTTGGAATAAAAGTCTCTTGTCCTAATTTGGCTGCCCAAGCCTTAGTTTCAGAGAAAATGGTACCAGAAAGATCAAAGGAGAGATGCCTAGCAGGAATTACGTGGTTCAGTTACAAGCCAACCTACCTTCAGAGACTTTCAGAGAATCCTAAACTCCTGAGACTCCTAGATATTGGGGGTTTTTCAACTGAACCTTGTCAATGCGCGGCTGGCATGAGGCAAAAAGGAGATACTGGGGGTCTGTCAGACAACCGTGCGACCACCCCAAAGTCGGAACCAACCTCGGGAATGATCCTCTACAGCTTAGTGAGAGCCACATAGGCCTCACCAAATCCGTTAATCACGCTCTAATCACACGGTCATGTATCATCAACATGACTAAAGTTCCTGTCTCCTTAGAACTCAAGGATACAGAGGTACGAACCTATAGAACAGATCCCATTCAATTAAGGTCGTGCCTATTACTGTTAAGCTTGTATTTAATAACAATCTTTTTCCCCCCATATTTTTCCGATGTGGGACTAAAGTTTTCAATGTTTTATAAATAAATAAATAAAAAATAATAAAATTAAAGTTCTCAACAAATCATGAAAAGTTATAAACCCGGACAAAAAAAATAGGTTGCCCATGGAGAAGAACAATAATATATTAGTAGGAACTTGGAAGCTCCTCCATTATCAGAATCAGGTTTCCATCCTTCATTCATCCAAGTTTAAAATAGCGGACATGCAATATTTTTATTTTGAAGGAGATTCTTGATTCCTTTCTTGGAAACCTTTAGAATTTTATTTATGGGGATGATAAAAAAAAGGACGTACCCAATACATAAGACTTCCACATATGTGAGGTCTGAGAGGCAAGGACTACGCAATCATGAATGTTGAGAGGCTCTTTCGATTGGTTGACCACTAGATAACAAGATTCGTATCTTACTGGGACGATATAAAACTAAATTATTAAGGGGAATGAGAACTACAAACTAAGAAAAAGAGGAAAGAACTAACCCAATGTATATAAAGTGGGATTTATATCCTCTCCAGTGGGGGCAGATTGGAGAAGGACAAGCAAGCCACATAACAAGAGAGAGAAAGTGACAAGTGATGGGGTAAATATTGAGTTGCTTAAGATTCTAAGCAATAACACATTTCTCTCTACTTCAAATGGACCTAGATCCTCCCCATAGCATAGCTGATGGCTAAGAACACTTGGGGTGTGTGTGTCCAGGGTGCTACTATCCGTTGGATGCACACTGGCGTGTTAAAGAGGATCCCCTACCTTTTTGGATTTCCAATGGCTCTAAGAAGGGCTAAGAACATTATCCCTTATATTTTGGGGGGAAGTGGGACAGGTGTTCAATCCTCACATATACTTGCAGGCGAACGTAAATGTACGTGTAGAGGATCCAATCTCGTCATTATTATTCTTGTGGTGCACCGTGCACCCAAATAAAAAGTGTAAATCGGTATGAAATTGGGTATTCAATATGGCTTCGATTCGATTCTATAAAACCGGATCAAGTCTCACCTCGGTTCTTAAAATCGATACTCATACCGAACCTATCCGATTCCAATTTTAATTCCTTTTTGGTTTCCAAAGTAAAATTTTTAAGAGTTTCGGATCCGATTTGACACACCTGGGCCCAAATGTCCCAAACTACCATCGGCAACAATAACAGAAGAGGAAGGGCCGGGGAGAAGGAGAAAAGGGGATAAGATAAGCAAACCGAGGGAAAGCGAGGGGGTGGTTCTTGCAGCCTATAACGCGGGCGTGGTTTGAAGTGAGATGTGGAGTTCTTTCACTGCGACGATGACGACGAGTGCCTCCTCCTCTTGCGTTGGTCAGGCATGGAGCATGGCATCTGTGCGGTCGGCGCTCCCATCCGTTGTCTCTACTTCATGTCCTTCCCTCCGATTCCCGCATAGAGCCTCCTTTCCATCGTCTGCGCACCTCTGCTTTTCTCAGCAGAAACCCAAGTCTCTTCCATCTTTTACGGGCCTCTCTCTGGACACTCATCTTCTATCTCTTGGTTCACGGCAAGGTAAAGCTAACTGTTCTTTTCTTTTACTTCATGGGGCTTCCCAATTTCCCTTCTAAAGTTAGCATCTCTGCCCACCAACCCTTTAGTGGAACGCTCCATTTTATATTTTTTTCCTCTGTTGCAGATTACCCCTCTGAGCATACTCTCACTATTATTGACAATGGCGGTCGATTCTTCGCCATGAGACACGGAAGGCGAGTGCCAAAACTCAATAGGCCTCCTGACCAGCGTCGGGCATTGTTGCGAGGCCTTACAACTCAGCTTCTTAAACATGGTAGGATTAAAACCACTAGAGCAAGAGCGAGTGCCATGCGCAAGTATGTCGATAAGATGATCACTTTAGCGAAAGATGGATCTCTTCATAAGAGGAGACAGGCTTTGGGTTTCATTTACGAGAAGCAGATCGTCCATGCTTTGTTTGCGGAGGTCCCAGATAGGTACGGGGAGAGGAATGGTGGGTATACGAGAATCATCAGAACGCTGCCAAGGCGAGGGGACAATGCACCCATGGCCTACATTGAGCTTGTCTAGGTACTGTTTATCTATTTTTAAATAGATTTTTGTTGTTGCAGAACATTATTGCGCTTGATAACGATGTTGTTAGCTTGGAAAAGGCCTATAATTTGTTTCAAGTTCAAGAGAGGCCTTTAGTGCACATTCTGTTCTTGTGTTGGATGATTTAGAGCACATCCTGTTTGTTCATTTTCTTCTTTGGTATCTTGTTTGCTTTTCTTGGATGAATCATGAGATTGCATTGAAATATCAATCTAAAGTAATACCTTAAGTAATACCAATATGCATATTTGGTCAACAACAGTTGCTCTATAGGTAAGCTGGTTAGTATGGTATTAGAAAGCCTCCTGACAAATCTGTAGATGCCTTATATCGGATTTACCATTTTTCCAATTCTCTTATTTCTATGTAAGTATGTGACCATCAAAGACAACTTGAGGGCCAAACTGGAATGTGAAAGTGAAAGTGAAAGCATAAAAGTTATTCAGTCCTTACAATTGGAATAGGATTAGAGAAATTTCAAGCATAATCCTTCTCTCAAATAATGCCTTCTGTCCTGGCTGGGTTACCATCAAAGATCCGTTCGTTGACTTCTTCCCCTCTTGGGGCCTTACTCTCATGTGCCGATATGTCATTGGGCATTGATATTATGCTTGTAATTGAATATGATCATCCAATCACTAACATTAATCCGCAGACTGCAAATATTGAAGAAGACATGGAATGGGAATATACCACTTCAATCATACTTTATCTGGGAGAAGTTTTTATGGTTTCCCATTCTATGGGTGCTTGCCTTTTATTGATGTGTAGTATTTTGTTGAATCATAGGCTTTTATAATGCAGAGATGCAGGTTCTATTGTGTTAGCCTTTTGTTAAGGCTCTAGAACTTAGGAGGATGATACAAGAATGAGAATGGTGTTTGGATCTTCACTGTGAAATCTTACCATGATATATTATGTTGTGGAAGAACAGAACTTAGGAATGCGTGAAAATTTATGGTTCATCACTCTTAGAATTTATCGCTTCTTTGCTTCCTCCAACTTCTTTAGCCACTTTCGCATTTGTCTTATTCGGGAGAGCTTGCTTCGTGGTGGAGCATTTAGCAATGCCAGCTTGGGGACAGGTGTTGGCAAGGCCTGCTGGGCTGGCTTGCTTCTCATGAGATTGGGTGAGGGAATCGGAAAGGGGATTGAATAAGGGGGGAAGGAGAAATCGTGAGGAGTGCTAGGTGCTAATCTTGATTTCCCCTTTGGTTGTCTTTTATTTTATTTTATGTGTTGTTATTCTTTTTAGGGTAATTTACAGTGCTACCCCCTGGAGAATGCCAGTATTATAGGAACACCCATCTCTTTCACCAAATTAGACTTAGACCCCCTACCGTCAGTCTCTGTTAAGGAATATACCTTATATGCTGATGTCAGCTAGTATATATTTTTTTAAATACCAAAATACCCTTGCTCTAGTATCTATCTCTCCTTTCTCTTTCGTTTTCTTACTTTCTCTGAATCTCCTCTAACTCACCGGACCTCTCCTCCTCTGCCGGAGATCTCACTCTACAGCTTTACAAATGGGACCCTCCAAGTGCTCCCACCATCGTCGCCCCTGACCAAATCATCTATTTTTCGATTTTGTTGCACTTCTTTTCTTGTATTGAAACCCTGGTTTTGAACCCTTGGTGGGGGGGGGGTTCTTGGTGGGGGTTTCAATCCTCCTTCCAAATCCTCTGTTCGGTTTCAAAGCTCGATCTGGGTGCCATGGCAGTTGCAAGTGCTCCGATCACCATGAAAGAGGTTTTAACTCTAAGTTCTCTTTCATACGTTGCTCTTTTAGAGTATCTCCGTTGGATTTGGCATTTGTTGTTAGAATTATGGTTTAATTCTTCTTAAAGCATGTGTGTTGGACGGATTTGGTGTGTTCGAAGCTCCGGAAGTAGAGAATGAACAGATAATGAAATTAGAGAAACAATGGAGACTTAAACTGTACACATTAGAGATATAAATATAGAACCACATCTTGGAAAAAGCAAAACTCTTACTCGTTCTCTTTCTCTACAACTTTGCTTTCTTTTTTGGTGTTTGATTATTGTTAGCAAGGTTCTAATAATTGTTTTGTTTCGATATCAATTAATTTTTTTTCTTTTTTAAATTCTGTGGTTCGCATTGACGAATCTACGTTGCGGCGATGAAATTTTTTGAAATAAAATTCTAAGCTAGCTCTGGATTATCCTTTTCTTTTTAGAGCTCATGTGTTGAGTTTTTGTGCAGAACTTGGGTAGATCTTGGATCTGTTCAGATCTCAGCTCTAGATCTAGTCAAAATCAATAAAAAATTTAGGTTTTTGATTAATCTGAAATACTAGAAGACAGATAACTTGTTTCTATCCAGTATGCATGTCGGAAGACGCTAGCCGACAATAGACCAAAAGTACGTGGCAAATTCGCTGGCAACGAAGACAGTGGAGAGATTCCCAAACTTTCAGGTTTAAACTGTGAGGAAGAAGAAGATGATCTTTGGGTCACCGCTGTTGCCGTCCGTCGCCGTCGCCGTCGCCGTCGCCGTTGTCTTCGGTGCTTTGAATGATTGCCTCTGCGTTTGGTGTCTCGGTGAAGGTGAGTATAGGCAGGGCTGAAGAGGAATTGAGTTAAAACATGAGTTTTAATGACAAGGGTATAACGATCATTTTAACTTTTCACTTAATAATGACTGACGGTAGGGGGTCTGAGTCTAATTTGGTGAAACAGAGGGGGTGTTCTTATAATTGTGGCATTCTCTAGGGGGTGGCACTATAAATTACCCTTCTTTTTATGCCCTTATTAGGATTATTTCATTACTATTATATATTGGATTGAGTGGGTAGTCTCAACAAGAAGGTTGTGATCTCAAGAGTTACAGAAATATCTCTTTCTCCTCTTCCTCCTCTTCCTCCCTCCTCTCTTGTCTTTTCTTTTTTTCTCTTTTATTGTTTACATGGTATTAGAGCCACGAGGAAGAAGAAAAAAAAAATTAAAGTGATTTTTTCTTACTCTCCAAAAAAAAAAAAAAAAAAAATCTGGTATCATTGACTTTTCCTGATGCTGCTGCTGAATGAAGAAACTAATTTTAGTTGCTGAATCGATCAATCGCTGCTATCTCGGTTCTTCCTTTGGTTATCGTAAATCTGGTTCTTATGCTTTCCCTCCGACGGACTGCTTAAAGGGTAGAAACTCATCCCAGTTTTAAAGTTCATCCTAGCTGTTCCTATGATAAACTGCAAGTTGAAGGTGATGCATTAGATGGCAAAATCAGTATATGCGAAGTAAAGGATGTTAGCTGCTTAAAGTTGATGTTTCCTCTGCCAATGTCTCTTTCACTTAGTATCAAGGATGGAGCTGAAGTTACAATGATAGAGTGGAGAATCAATGATGATCTTGCGAACCTCAACCAATTACCCAAGAAACAGTACATGGGAAGTAAAGGATGGTAGCTGCTTAAAGTTGATGTTTCCTCTACCAATGTCTCTTTCACTTAGTATCAAGGATGGAGTTGAAGTTACAATGATAGAGTGGAGAATCAATGATGATCTTGTGAACCTCAACAATTACCCAAGAAACAGTACTGATCGGATTAGAGCCGTCTTCAACCAGCACTTCACTCTGGGGTTTCAAACATTGTCCATCACGTCGTCGTTGCTCAATCATTTTAAAGAAGGCTCGTTTAAAAACCAGTTACACCTATTTAACATTAAACATGTCAGTGGCTCGGTTAAGGCCCGACTAAAACCCGATTAAGGCCTGATTTTAGTAGCCTGATTATAGCCCGAGACCGACCGACAGAATATAAAGTGTACCATGCCCTCACTAACTAAGCCCGATTAGTTAAATGGGTGGACATGGTGCAGTCTTTAAAAGTCTTCAAGCCCGATTAAGCCCGACCGAAATCGGACCGGCCCGACCGGTTGACACCCCTAACCAATACGACCCAACTCTACATTTATTTGAGGTCTTCTGTTTACTTTTCTGCATCTTTGTTTAACTTGTAAGTGATACTCTCCTTCTTCATTTAATAATATTTTATTAGGTGTTTGTCAAAGTCTTACACCTATTGTCTATATTCTGTTTCTTACAGGGTTTTTCGCTATATATTTGTAGCGATGTTTTCTTTCTAGAGAGGTGTGAGGATGGGCTTTGTAACTTTATTCTTCATTGATAGTGAAGTAAGATCTTATCTCACCAAAAATGTAGGCAATCTTGAGAAACCTCATAAATCTGTGTGCATGTGTGATTGTTTGTTCTTGTTTTTTCATTACTTTCTGCATTGTTTTGGGGTTGTGTTTCTACAGATTGCTCTCTCTAGAGTCCTTTACAACATGGGGGACTCAAATTTGTAGCAAAGGAGGTCCCTTTTAGGCTGCGTTTGGTTTCCAGGGGAATGCAAATTTTTGATGTAAAGTGAAATTTTTTTCCCAGGGAAAATAAATTTAGAAGTTTGATTGCAAGAGAAATATAATTTACATGTGAAAAAAATTTCACTTATACATTGAAATTGCCCTTTTTATTTCCCAACCAAAATAGGAAGAAAAATAAAATCCCACTCTCACGATCTCTCTCTCTCTCTCTCTCTCTCACCCTGCCCTACTCGTGACTCACTTTCCATGGCCGAGTAGGAGAAGCAAAACCTTTCTGGTTCTATTAGGTTTAGGAGGGAAGAAAGAGATCTGAGAGAGAGTGACAATTGGAGATGACTCCATGATAGCTTCTCAACGTTCTTTCTCACTCCTACTGTGAAGATTCACTTCAGTTCTTTAGTCCTCAACAAGCACACAACACAGATTTGAATTTGTTTTTGAGTTGGGAGGATTTTTAGGGCCAAAATATCTCTTCATTCTCGACAGATGAGGAAGCTTTAAATATCAGGTTTGATTTCTTTATCCATTTTGTTCCATTTCATTTTGTTCACTTCACCTTCTTAGTCCTCAACGAGCACAAAACTCCCCTCAAGTGCTTGATGAAATGTGTCATAGAGTTATTATATCTTGGAATACTGTATTTACTAGCTTATTTCTAGATGAGAATGCTGGAGAAGTTGGAAGCTCGTTCTCTAGAATGCTGTCATCTGGTTTGAAACCGAACCATGTTACTTTCTCAATTGTGTTTAGGCTATGCAGGGCTGTATTATGTTTGTGCTTGGACTTCAGTTCTATTTTGTTGCTTATCATCTTGGGTTCTATAATGAACCCTCATTGTAAACTCCCTAATCAATATGTTCTCTCATGGGGGGAATTAGGCAGATAATCAATTGGACAACAGTGTTTACCATTACCATTGCCATTGCTGCACCAACTCATACAACTAGCATACATCTACTAATTGTGCAGACCTGTAAATAGTGTTCTATTAATTGCCTGTAAGAAACCTTTAACGACCCTATTAGTGTTGTACATATAACCCGGCCAGAAAAGTGGTGGTGAAGCTAGAACCTAGAAGCTATAGCAGAAGAGCAAGAGATTCTAATCTGGGGACTTTGGGACCATTAACTGAACACTTTGTTCCATAGATACAGAAACAATGAGGATTCCAATTCTGATACATTGATTTATGAAATGAAACGTTAGATAGGAGGACTTACAGGAAATGTAAAGGTGGAAATGGAATCCAGTACCCACCTTGGCAAGTCACAGGAAGTAGGTTTCCGTGTGTATTTGAGACAGTTTATCTGGGCATCCATTCTTCTGGCAATCGAAATCTTTGATAATGAAGGGGCGTCTTGAAGTGTCGTAGAAAGGTGATGATGAAGCTTTAGTCACCCAACTCCCTTGGTATATGTTGCAGCTGCTTGATTCTAATGCTGCGTTTATGTTTCTAAAATCCTCATCTGATTCTGGTTTCACAGTGGAAAGGTGAAGTGATGGCTATATACAAAATAGAAAAGCCAAATAAGAGAAATAGTTCTGAAACCCAATTCTCATCTCCCCCAGTTGTGCACTCGAAGAGTTTTGATTTATTTCTCAATGTCTTTGGTGTATACAATCTTTGAATTGATACCTCTAAACTAACTACTCTGTTATAGATTAGCTCATAGTTGTCATGGCGTCAAATCGATCCAAGGCGGTGGAGGGGTGGTTAATCGATTTGGCGATGAATCGCCTATTATGGCGTTGCCATGGCGGTCAAATCGCCCATGTGTTATTTTTTATTTTCCCTTTTTTCTATAGTTATTTAGTATGCTATTTTTTTTATTTCCGCTATTTTCTAAAGTTATTTAGCTTGCTACAAGTCTACAATATATACCCTATAACATATAAAACCAACATTAAACAACATCAAATCATCAAAAATCAACATAGTCCTATCAAAATCACCCTGCATTTTACAAAAAATCGACCGCCTAGTGAATTAGGCGTGACCTAGCATCCATGGCAGTGGCGTAGAGACGCCTATCAGCCAATGGCGACCGCCATATATGAGTCACGTAAATCGTAGCACTGCCATGAACTTCTTTTTCAGCCAGGACGCCAAATCGCCGCCTTGGCGACGCCTAGGCGACGCCATGACAACTATGGATTAGCTAACCAAGTGAGATAACCAGTGATGTTCGCACTTGTAATGAAATGATCAATGGATATAACTCAAATTGCTGTACACAAGAAGCACTAAATTATTCTTGCCCCATTTGTGACATTGACCATGGAACAATAGCCCAAACATCTCCCCCTTTGACACACTAGTGCTGTGTAATGCCCTTGCCATTTCTCCTCTATGTACCCCTTTGTTGTATCATGTTTGGTTATGAAGGCTATTTTTTGCAAAAGAACCATGCATTACCGACAGAGATTATTATGAATGATCATATGCCATTAGTTTGAGTATTGGAGGAATTCGATTCTAGGTCCATGTAACTAACTGCTGCTGGCTTTAAGGCCATAAATCACTCAAGACTGCTATATATGTAATTGGCAAGTCTAGGATATGGTCAGATGAACAACAACAGATAAAATTGTTCTCCACCAACACCAAGGATCTGTATATTAAGCCCCTATCTCTTGTCATTGGTGTAGGAGGTCCTATCTTACATTTTGTTTGTTGACAGTTAAGCATTGATTGAAGATTTGAGGGAATGAATGCCAGACTTGAGAGAGCCAAAAAATGACATTTCTTTTATCTTGTTCAAGATTGAGAGAGAGAGAATAACATGTTGCTCATTGAACAAGAGGAATGAATGAAGTGAGAGATGCTTTAGGAATCGGGCTACTGTCGGGTTGACATAGTCCAATGAAATTGACAGTAAAATTTAACAAGGAAATGTTATTCATTCTTTTTATACACCTAATTCAGCAACTCTGTTTTTTCCCTCATTGTTTATTTTTAATGGTCCTCTCTCCCCCTTGTTTTTTGCTTTTCTCTTTTTTCTAACATGACTCCACAGAAGTTGTCATCTAATCAATCTGGTATAAGATTCCTTCACATTTGCCCAAGTAGTATTGATCCAATCACCAAAGCCATAATGCACAAACTTCTATATCTTAGGAGAGCATTGAGAGTTGGGACTTGAGATGCATTGTTCTAGTCAAGATGAACACCGAGCAACCAAACTATAGTGTCATTATATATCTGTTCTTTGGTTTGGAGACTGCAGCAGGTATGCCCACTACTTGGTTGTCTTCGAACTATGACTTTGTCTTCCCATTGCTAGAATTAAGAGGATTCTTGACATTGCAATGACAGTAGTGTCTTATTAACTTAGAAGCATCCTACAGCCAATATTAACTTGCCACAACCATACAAGCCAGTGTCATGCATGGACATCAGGTGTAAAACAGTGACATTTGCAGACCAAGTTGTTTCCACAATGAATGATGGAGGGAAAACAGTTTTTTAGCTCTTCATGGTGGCATTGAACATTTTGCCCACCTAACACATTTGTATTGTTGACTTTCCATGACCTTCATTCATATTTTCCAGGCAGACTCGTAGAAAAGGGAAAAAGAAAATAAAAAAATGAAAGGTGGGAAATCAATATGAAGCTTATGTGGGTTATGGATCTAGTGCAGATTAATTGCCAAAGAAAAAGGGGTTTAATTAGTTACAATTTAGAATTTTTGGTTGATTTATTAGATTTTTAAAATTTTACATCAATTTTACATCCAACCAAACAACTCTAGTAAATTAATCTCACTTAAATTCTATTGCAACCAAACGACTCAAAAGGGAAAAAAAAAATTTCTTCATTTCCCTTCACTTCCCTTCCCTTTCCCATTTCCCTTGCAACCAAACGCAGCTGATTTCCTTCCAAATTTACTTGCAGATTCTGCTCAAGTTGATACTTGGGACCAAGGATACAAATACTGAATACAGTTTGTTCGCATCAAGTAATAGAATAAGCCTTTGCAACTAATTAAGGTATTTGTTGGGTGATCATCTATCTATTCGTATGAACTCAGGAACCACTTTTATCTAGAATTTTATAGCGCTTTCCATTTGAGGACAATAATATTATGTTGTAAATTCGAGGCAATTACCCAGTTCTCTGCCATTGTTCCACCTCATTCTTTGATAAACACCACACCAGTTGTGTGTATCAGGCTCGATCTAGTCTTCATCGATCCACAGGTGTCGGAAACTTGGAATAGATGGCCGTCCGTTTCTTCCTTTCGGTGGCAGGATCAACAACAACAGGCGCAGCTAGGGGAACATTTAACATAGGAGTGATGGAGATTGCAATGGAGCGGCTAAATGCAAAAAGGGAGGAACTAGGAGAGAATGAGAGATGGAAATCAAGGGCAAAATTGTAAGAAACTGTAGAAATTGAGTAATTTTGATATAGTCATCTTTGATTTGGAAAACCCAAATGTGAGTAATCTTGTAATTTTCCTTTGAAAAACCCAAGACCATGGGAGAATGCATAATAATTTTTGGATTACCATAAGTGTGCATAGACATACATGAGAGAATAGGCTTGAAATGGTGGACCGTTCAAGAATCTTTTCCTACATGGGGAAATGCAAGACAATTACATATCTTGAAAGCTAGTGAACTGTTCTCTACAATACAAAAGGGCCAGGTTTCTTACCCAATCCCTATCGGGCAAAACTCTTGCTTCATAAATTTGATCTATGAGATGGGTGTAAAACCCTCTATCACATAGACCTGCCCCTGTTGGTTGATGTGGATATCATGAGCATCAATTGCTACTACTGGCTGTGCTCATACCTCTACCCCCCCCCCCCCCCCCTCTTAAACTTCCCAGGGAGT
The DNA here is from genome assembly GCF_013358625.1 of Macadamia integrifolia. Classification (NCBI taxonomy): domain Eukaryota; kingdom Viridiplantae; phylum Streptophyta; class Magnoliopsida; order Proteales; family Proteaceae; genus Macadamia; species Macadamia integrifolia. Next base: position 31,908,668 of record NC_056570.1, on the reverse strand, counting down.
ACCCTTTTCTCCATGGGTTCAGAGGAGCATCACATGTAAGAATAACAACAACAGTAACTATCCAGTAGCTGAGATTGCCATCAATAACAGAAGCTGAAGCACACCACAATTCCAAATTTGAATGACTGCACAACTGTTTCTGATCTCATTTGTCAAATCCTACACATGAAACGGCCAGTTTTTACTCCATTAGAAGTATCAACCATCTATTCCTTTGAGGTTCCTGTCTTACAAAACTTCAAAACAGAAAGATAAAAACCAGGCTCGTCAACAAATTCGGCAATCTCAAAAGAATGATTGGCTGCAACCTTCTCCAAAGTAGCTTTATCAGGCAAGTCACAGACAATCACATCAGAATGGGGTTGCCTTTGTTTTTCCAAAGCCTCCCTTCCTTGGGAGTAGCTAATGACCAGTCTTGCACCTGTGCAGTTTATAGTCAGAACCTTAAGGAAACAAAACGGAATTTCTATAATTGAGTGTATTCTTCTATGTATTAGTAGGTCTAATCAGTAGGCTCCATTTGGTTGCAATGGGAATCTAAAGGGAAGGGAAGTGAAATTTTTATATTTTAAAAATAAATGTTTATAATCATTATCCCTTGTGATTGTATAAACTACTTGATTTTTTAACCATATTTAGTAATGATATATTTTTACATGTAATTTTTATTTTACATATTATAGCAAAGGGTTTTGGATCCAAAGTAAAGTGAAATTTTATGACCAAATATGGAATGATTTGAAGTTAATGTTAAAGTCACATAGGTAATGATTACATATATTTCTTTTTAAGTACGAAAATTTCACTTCCCTTCCATTTAGATTCCCATTGCAACCAAACGGAGCCTACTGATTAGACCTACTAATATACATAGAATAGAATACACTCTTCCCCTTTCCTTTAATTCCCCTTACAACGCAAATGAATAACCAATGGACAGAATTTTTAAGAAGAAAAAAGTACCTGAAGAACAACGAGCCACCAATGCTCCAAAAATCTGATCAAGTTCAAAGGGCAAAGCAGGTAAGCAGTAGAGAAACACCACATCAAAAGGTGCCCATTTCTCTGGCACATAGATCAATTCCCCTTGCCAGCACTTAATTTTATCATATTTCTCCTTGATCATCGCTAAAGTGAACAGTGAGTCATGAACAACAAGCAAAAGTTGGCAGGGAAACCAATCAACCAAGTTTTCAATGAAATCTTCAGTGCCAATTGAAACCAAAACGCGAGAATTCTCTTCAATGTCCCCAGCAGAGATTATCCGTTTAGCCTTATCACGTTGTTCATTGGAATTTACATCATCAGATTCAAGAAATGACCAGTCTTTCTCAGCAAAATCTTCGAAGTTGATGACAGATATTGTTCCCTCATTTGAGTAGGGTGGAGTATCAATGGACTGAGGAGCACAAAATGAACGAAATGAATATCGTAGCGAAAGAGGAAAGAGAAGATAACTTCGATAATCATGATGATGATGATGGTGATGTGATTGTAATCGAAGATGACGAGAATGATGGAAAGATGATGGACGGAGGAAGGAAGTGGGCAAAAATAGAGAAGCCATGTAAGAGAGACTTCTGTGGAGGCAGAGTGTAAGGTGGTGTATGGGATTTTTCTTGAGACTAGAATGGGACTATCAAAAAAAAATAAAAAAGTGAATTGCCTGCTAACATGAACTCTGCAAGTGTTTTTAGAACCAATACCGTCTATGGTATCAACAACTTGAAAAGTCCTTCAGTTGTAATTTTCTCTGATTCAGTGAATGTCCAAGCTAACATTATTCATCAACCTGAAGGATCCCTGCATAGCTATCTACTATGTACCTTGTAGGTAATTTCTGGGTCCCCACTACCAGAAATAGCAATTTTTCTCAGTAAAAGAGGAGCAAAATAAAGAAGGCAAATTGGTACACAGATTAGCAGTATAAGAGATAGCAAAGTGCAATATAGCCTTTTAGCTGAAATGTCTAACTTATTGTACTGCTTCTGCAACCTGCAAAGAAAGTTCCAAACTCTCAAACCGTGGAGAAGAAACCTAAAATATCATGTGTCATGTCCTCAATATCATGCTCTACTGACTTATCACATAGACACTTCCAACAAATCAACTAATTTTAATCAAACAAGGCATTACATTGTATATATTTCTCCTTTGTTTCATAAGAAAATTGTTTGTATCATCAGGTCAGCTGGCTCTTAAAGCTACACTAATGCAAGGCCCAACCGATGCATAAGCTGCATCATAAAAATAGAAATGAAATGATGTAATGTTTAGTAACAAACCACCCAGACAGAAAATGGCGACGGTGTCTTTGTTCTGATGACATAAAGCTGGAAAATTAATACAAATTCGAAAGTATCAGATAGTAGAGTAAAGAATGATGCTGGGTTCTAAAGATTCTAAGCCATGTGTAACTATTTCTTTGAACAAATATGAAGAAAAAATTATGCAATTCAGGACATGAAATTGTGATGCAACAAATGAACAGTACCTCACTGCATTCAAAATAAAATAAACTATAAATGTTAGATAACCCAACAATAAATATATCCATGGCATTGGATTTGTTAAATGGGTTTTAGGGTTTTATAACCAGAATCCACATCAAACCCATTTAGAGTTTAGATAATCTGTACACACAGGAATAGCACTACGAGGCCAGGTGAACAAAAAAGCATCTACAGGCCATTATGCTTAAATAAATACAACCAGGACAAATCCAGTACAAATTTATCAACGTATATTTATCCAAAAACTGTTTGGATGCTCTTCTCCACCTCTGATTACTTGTACAAAAACAATCGTTAGGTTTAGGTGTGTCAAAGAATCCGCTCTCTATACCAATGCCACCTCCAGTGCGATTTATTAAAATAATTACAATAATCTAAAGAACACAAGTTACTGCAAATCCAATCAATTAAAAATGCTCTTGCTCCAAAGTAGAGCCAAAAATGAGAGAAAACAACAAGAAGTTCACAAAATTACAAACCCTAAACAACTTAGAAGCCAGGGAAGTTGGAGATGGAGGAAGAAGGAGAGAAAATTACCAGATTTCGTCTCGGGTGACCGAAGTTCAACAAGGGAAGCAGCCAGTAAAGATAGCAAGCAGCTAGGGAAAGGAGAATTGAGTGTTTAGACTTAGCCGTTTGGAGCTGACGATGTCCCATAGAAAAGACGTTAGGGATATTCCTGTCATTTGGCAAATGAAAAAGATAAGGGATAGCGGCACAAGAGCTATCGAATTGTTGCAGTCTGGACACCGATACGGATCGGTCTGGATAGGTCCATGTCGGAATTTTCTTTTTTCTTTTTTGGTAAATCGAAAAGGTCCTTAAAAAGCAGCATGGTTCCTACACCAGCATAAAGGCCTATGAGAACACTAGTAGAAGTATCAACATTGGTAAGATTTCTACTTTTCATAAGGGTTGGGATGGTCAATTCAATCCCATTATGTCTGGGCAAAAGGGTCATGCTGCGTTTTAGACTTTTTTTTTCCTACTTTTACCCTTTGTCTATATTGTTACATTGATATGAACACTAGAATAGCCTAGTGGTGGCAACTCCGATTAGACGAGCTAGCGCCCAGGGGAGGAGGTTGTGGGATCGAACCAAGTCGTATGCATTGTGTGTGTGGGGTGTTTGTATAGGCGTACCCATCCGTGGGTTGTCCATATGATTACTACGATTTAAGTGGAGACCATGGCGATGTATTGCTATGCTAGTCTCCTTGAGGATTAGTCGAGGTGCACGTAAGCTAGCTTAGGCACCTTGGTTAACAAAACATATTGTATATTATTACATTGATAGAGTGTTGGGCAAGTCTGTTGATATTGATATGACTGATTACATAAATCATACTCTCAATCTTGCATGACCTTTTTTTTTTTTTTTTTTTTTTTTTCCGAAAGGAGAGAGGGAGAAAGTTCTTTGTTCAGGAGTATAGTATACGCCAGCCGTATTTGAATCATTTCATAGAGAAGGGGAAAGAAATGGACTCTGGGAGACATAATCATACACAACGCTCCCGTACAAAGTTCATTTTCCTTTTTATTTTGGCTAATTATATATAATTATGAAGAATAGAAACGTTAAGGGCACATGACTTGTGGAGTACAAAGCTTTTACAATCATAGAGTGGATGGAGCGTAATAACTATAACTGTGTTGTTAATCTTTCTTTTGGAGACTCATGCACGATGGTCTTCCGACTAAGTATGTGCTTCAACAGTGGTTTCCTTTGGACACAATTTGTGTCTTATGCAAGACCTATCATGAAACCACATGACATCTCTTCCTTTCATACGGGATAATTAAGTGAATTTGGGCTGCAAGTCCCTTGGGGTTACATAGAGCCTTTCTCTCTACTTCTTCCTTTTAGACTTTAATTATGTATTCCTTTGATACCCTGGCTTACAGGAAGAATCTTAATATTTTCTTCTCTACCTTTATTATATTTTGCAATTTTATCTGGTTTTATAGAAATAAGATCACCTTTACTGATGGCAAACTTAACCCACATTTAATTGTTAAACATGCTTCTTGGTGAGTCCGTCAACATTTTCTGTCAATTCAATTACTTGAATCGGTAATGTTTCTGGACCTAAGTCTTTTGACATGGACTCCCACCATCCTTGATCATCCCTTAATGGTTTGTGCTATCGTAGCATATCCCAAACTATCAGGTTGGGCTCTATGTTTTGTTTTGGATTTTTTTTTTTTTTTTTCTAATGGCAAATTCCTACTACTAATTACTGGCTACATAATGATATGAGACATTCGTGAAGGATGCATGAGGTCGTTATTATTAGGGCTCAAAGACGCTTTTAAACGGAAGTGAGAAGTGACGGAAATATAGAGTAACTTGAGTTTTTGAACAAACTAACTTTTGACCTATCATCCACTGATTGGCCTCTAAGTGTGGCCCCTCTGTTCTTAGATTTATATAAACACTGGTAGCACTTAATTTTTTGTTTTAAATTTTCCTCGATCCTTTTGATGGCTAAGTGGGCATCTCAAACAGTGGAAACTAAACATAGGTTGTATATACAAAATTGGGACGGATGTACATTTATTTCTTAATCTTAATATATTTGTTGCTCTTTTATTTAAAAAAAATAATAAAAAATTGAAAGAGCAGTCCACAAAGTAAGATGCTAAATCTTAAATGTCTCAAATGATGGTAAATATTTTTGAAGGAAGTGAATTATTGGTGATAACTTGTAGATAACAAAAAATTTATTGAAATTTATTTATTTATTTGTTCATTGGTAATTGATTGTCAACTTGATTCGTCTTTTTCAAAACCTAGTGATTTGGGTGAGTCATGTTTTCTTCTTATTATTTTTTAATGGTTTAGGACTAGGCACTAGCGTTGTGCCCAACACTATGTCTGTGTTTCTCCTCCCCAAGCCTCTCCATTGGTTTAGCCGCTAGCTCTAGGAAAGCTAACATTGTGCCCAATCCTCCAAGCCTTTTTAATGTTTTCTTTCTCATTCTCAAGTGAAAAGAGATTGAGGCTATGGTTGCTTCACAAGTGAAAAGGCCAAAAAAAAAATGAGCTAACATTAAGTACGACAAACAAAAATTATAGGGTTTTGTTGTATACCAAAATTATAGTCTATGAACATTATATGACCCAATAGAGGGACAAAAAAAAAGGCTTCATAATCTTAATTTATGAGGGTGCTGGTGTTCCTAGTTTATTAATTGAATATAAAACAATAGGAAAATGGTAATATAGACTATTTTTGTGATTTGATGAGAAAATGATGATGGGTGGCATATCTTCACCAAAAAAATAATTTTAGTGTCTTACTATAATATCATTGAGTATATATATCATGTGTTAAATTTTATTTTTTTTAAATGTATTAATTTTCTACTGCTTGGAACTGATTAGGACCCAGAATTGATCCACCCATTAGCCAATGGTCATGGATCTTATATTTAAAAGCGATTAGATTGTTGATCCGCGTTTGATCCTGGCCCTTTTAGGTTGGAACCCATAAAGAAACTGACCAATAGCCTAGAACCGGAACAATTGAAACCCTTAATTTAGGCCAAACCAACCATGGCGTGAGGCGTGGAAATGACATTTCCAAGACTCCCAAGTACCATTCCTTCCTTCTGATCTTGTCCTGCAAATTTCAAATACAAAGCACTGTGATTTTTTGGACCGTTAGCCTGACGCAGGTCATGTCTGCTTTGGTAATTGTGTCAGCCAATTCGAATTACTAAAATAGGACCGTTGGCCCCCTGGCCCCAATTTGACCATTTGAAACTTCCATTTGTGGGCACAATAAATTTCATGTAATAGAAAAAAAGGAAAGAAATTACAAATTTATTAGTTTTTCGTCATCCACATCCAAGGATTTAGTCATCATATCGGTAATAGTATCGGTCTATATCTATAGATTGATATTGGTAAGGATCGGAGAGTGTATCAATCATTTTTACCCTTATTTTTTCAAACAAAAAAAAGACATTTTTTATTGTTTTATCCCTAAAATGATATGGGCAACCAATTCAGATTAGTCATGTATCAATATCGGTCTCAACCAATATCGATACAATATGACAAATACGATATCAATACTTGAAACCATGCCCATATCCCATATTGGACTTTACCAAAAGGGAAAACCCCATATTGGAGGTAATCTATTAATCCATATGTAGTAATGTTTAGAGGAGACTAGTGGAATGATGTTGAAGGTATTTGGGACTTCATGCGATGGGGGCAAGCACCCCAATGGTTAAATTTTCTTCACCCATTGTCAGGAAATATTTTTCCGACATGCTTGATACCCATACTTGGAATTACTCTCTTTACAAGTGACAACTCTCTTGGTGCTATCTCTCCTTTGCCTCTAGGGTGTCGACCAGTTAGGCCGAGCCTTCACAAATTTAAGGCCCCACATTATTGTCAACTATTAGTTAATCACATTTCAGCGACCATGCATGGACATGCTTATATTTGATTGATCAATTAGTAATCTATAATCAGGCTAATTTGGTAAATTGGGCAATACACAATCGAGTTTTCATTGATCGATTTTGATACTGTGTCAATCCCGATATTATGTTGATCAAATTACAACCAAGCATCGATAATAACCGAATATTAGTAGGTCTAGACCTAGCACTGGTCCAATTTTAGGAATTTTAACAACTCGGTATTAAGGCCAACTTGTTCAGGCCAACTTTTGACACAAGGGTGTTAATCGGTTCGGTTCCGGTGTAGGTGGTTTGATTAAGTAATGTGCAAAATTTGTTAGGTAAAGCCAAAACTAAATTACTTAATAAACGGTTTTATATATTAAAACTGTAACCATTCATATTCGGTTTCAATTTAAACATTCTTCTCATGTTATCTAATTTTTTATTCAAACAACTTATTTACCTTTAAAATATGTAGTGAAATTAATGTAAATTATAACATTCAATTATTTTTTATATTGTTATATATATTTTTAATAATTGTTTAACATCAAATTTTTTTTTTATTGAAATATTTGTAAACTTAACATTGAATCACTTAAACTTACTATGTATATATTAATCGATTTAATGTTTTATCAATCGCTTGAACTTTAAAATCAAAATCCAATCACAATTTCAATTTTAAATTAAAACTGAACCATTTAACAAACATGTTTGCGGTCTTCGTGTAAACAGTTCGATTCAATTTTAGCTTTAAATTTATATCCTTATTTTGACACCCGTATACACCATTTGATAACGTTTTTTTGCTGTTTATGCGTATATAAAAAATATAAACTATTTTTCAAGTTTATGGGAAAACAAATGGATTTTTTGGTGTTTGATAAACCTATTTCTTGAATTGAGTAGGGTTGGGTAGATTCCTTGGGTCGGTGTGTGTTTTGCTGGGGAATTCAAACTTTAATTAAAAAAAAAAAAGATTTAATAATAGATTCATGAGGGTCCAGAGAGAATTGAAAGAAATTCACAAAGGAATCGATTGATATGAATTTAAGACTTTCACTAGCAAAGCAAAAATTCGATATAATTCTTTTCGTTTCCTTAGAGAATCTTCGAACTTTGGAAAGCCATCAGGTAAGGTAATGCTAGGTTGGGAGATGCAATTTTTCATTGAGGGTCCATCAATTTTTAGGTCCACAAGTTGTTCCAAGAAACAGAAGATCAAGTATGAGTTGTTTCATCAAACCCGTTTTTAGACAGAAGAATAAGCATAAATTAATATTTAAAAAAATTGGTGAAACAAAACAGGTTGCTCAAACAGTTTTTGAAGTATTTTTTCATTTTTAAACACAGAAAAACGAAAAAACACATTTATGAAAATATTATCAAACGGTGCCTTAATCTATCTTATCCTACTACCAACATGGAGCATCTTTCACATTTGGGTGTAGTGGAAAACCTCTTATAGAAAAATATCACGTTTTCCAAAATTCAGCCAATCACCAGCTCATCTCAATTGAGTAATCAATACGGTTATCGATACAGTAAACTCACGATTACCAGGATAAAGCGATTCTAATATAACAGTTTCAAGAGAAACCCCTGTGAAGATCTCGACCTTTGAACGGGAATCCGCTTCGAATCAATTAAGCCGCTACTCCCGTATTAACTAAAGTCACGTACGGACCGGACTTTCGGGCGTATTTCAACTCAGTTCATAAATCCCTAAAATTTCGGTTTCCCGCCCGCCACTCTTTCGTTCCCTTCCTCAAAAGTTTTAAATCCGTTACTATTTATAGAACGCTCTCTCTCTCATAAAACGTGTTTTCCCCCCTCGCTTCAGTCACTATCTCACGAGTCTCACGACTCTTTTGCTTCGCCTGCTTGCTTCCCTCTTCTACAAATCTCTAATCGCCGTCGTTGGTAAAAATGCCGGCCGTTGGAAAGAAACGTACTAGATCTAAGGGTAAGATAGCTCCGGCGGCAACGCCAATAGTTGATGAAATCGTCGATGGTTCGTTGAATAGCCCGATCGATTTGGGTTTGTCGGAAGACAAGAAGTCTGTAGAGAAGCAGAAGGCGGAGGAAGAAGTGAGCTCTACAAGAGCTTCTCGTTCTGCAAAGAAAGCAAAGGGGAAAAGGCCGTCCACCGGAAAGAAAAGTGCTATATCGAAGGGTAAGATAGCTCCGGCGGCAACGCCAATAGTTGATGAAATCGTCGATGGTTCGTTGAATAGCCCGATCGATTTGGGTTTGTCGGAAGACGAGAAGTCTGTAGAGAAGCAGAAGGCGGAGGAAGAAGTGAGCTCTACAAGAGCTTCTCGTTCTGCAAAGAAAGCAAAGGGGAAAAGGCCGTCCAACGGAAAGAAAAGTGCTAGGTTGAAGGGCAGGACAGCTCCGGCGGCGTTGCCCACGGTTGATGAAAGTGACGGAGGTTCATTGAATAATCTAATCGATTTAGAGCTGTCCGAAAACGAGAAGTCTGTTGAGAAGCAGAAGGCGGAGGAAGAAACGAGCTCTCCAAGAGCTTCTCGTTCGGTAAAGAAAGCAGTGGAAAAAAGGCCAACCACTGGAAAGAAACGTGCTAGGTCGAAGGGTAGGACAGCTCCGGCGGCGACGCCCACGGTTGATGAAACTGACGAAGGTTCACTGAACAATCTAATCGATTTGGAGCTATCGGAAAACGAGAAGTCTGTTGAGAAGCAGGAGGAAGAAACGAGCTCTTCAAGAGCTTCTCATTCTGTAAAGAGAGCAAAGAAAACTGCGTCGAAGGGTGAGAGCCGCTTGTATGGAAAACCAGTTCCAGTGGCGGTAGCCCGCGAACGTTGGCCTCACAGATACAAAGATTTGGTTAGGGGAAAAAGATCTGATCATCATTTTATTCTGCATTTTTCTTTCTTGGTTCAAGTTCAAGTTGTTCTATTACATTTTACAGCCTCTTATGCTTGTTGGACGCTTGTCAGTTCACTTTCTTCTTATTTTCTGACCTTTGCTTTTCCCCAGAATAACAAAAAAGTGAAGAAGACCGTCCGATTAGGTGGCTCTAAAGGGTAAAAGCGCTAATGTTTTTTCCCCCTTCCGTTTTATCTCGTCTGCTAGCTTAGATCTCTGTTTTAAATGTTTTTAAACGTAGATGGGTACTTAATCCTTCTTTGCCTATTTCATTTCATTATTTCCTTGTTGCAGTGACGATGAAGAGGAAGTTCTGCAGGCTCGGTGCCATTACGAGCAAGCAGAAGTTGATGGATGCATTTACAATCTTAACGACGACGCTTATGTGAAAGTGAGTACTGTCACACTCCCC
>NC_056570.1:31857719-31898400 GCF_013358625.1 Macadamia integrifolia | reverse complement strand
CCCCCCCCCCCCCCCCACTCACTCACTCACTCACACAAAATCTGTAGAGAGGCTTTTGAACATGAGACGTTACCACCCAATTCCACATTAATTTTTCACTTGTCCGAAAAAAGTCTAGTGTTTCAGCGCTCTTGTACTTGTGCAAGGAGCTCTGTTACTAGATTCCACAAAAATTATACGATCAAAGAGAACCAGTGCCCATATGATTCACAGATATCACTTTTGAATTTTTTTTGAAGGATCCTTTGAATCTGTATTGATTATGTGTCTCAGAAACTAAATTGGTCCCATTACATTTCTAACGATTCATCCAGATCTAAAGCAGTTGATTCAGTTTCAAAATATCAAACTTGTCCATGCAACAGAACTCTTCTTTTTCTTTGGGGCTTTTTAAAATTTTTATTTTGGTGTCCTGTTTCTTTCACTCTTCAGACATGGTTTTATAAACCCTCTTTTGGGAAGTTATTTTCTTCACAACCATTGAGAATGTTGTAATATATGTGCAAGTTTTTAGATCCTCATTACATGATTTGACTTCATTGTGATTATATTACATTATATGGCTAATTGGTTCTTTCTTTATTTATGATTTCTCTCTCTCTCTCTCTCTCTATATATATATATATATATTTAAACGTTTTCCTACTTTTTTGGAAATTTTGTGAATCCCATGCTTCATGATTCAAATCCCGATTCGATTGAACAGGACCTAAATGGGGTTATAGGATTCAATTTAGCAATAACTATGCTTAGGAGAGGACATTAATATGTGAAGACTTGTTTGTACTGTTATAAGTGTAATTTTTAAACTAATATACATTGTCCATTTATTTCCCTTCCGTCCTCTATTGTTATTCAACTTGCATTAACAAATACCATTAGTTGGTTTCCATAGTAGCATGTTTTTATGATTTAGCATTTCGTTACTGTCTGTTTCTTACTTATTTTATTATTTTTTTCTTCTTTGTTATCCCGAGCATAGGGTGAAGAAGGAGCTCCGGATTACATTGGTAGAATTATTGAATTATTTGAAACCGAAGATAGACAGCCTTATTTTACTGCGCAATGGTTTTTCAAAGCTGAAGATACTGTAAGATAAACTTTAATTTGAAATCTTTTTATGCTCCACATGGATTTTTGGCTTAACATGTTTGAGACCTTTTGATGGTTTTAGGTCATCAATGATCAAGCTGGCCTTATTGACAACAAGCGGGTATTCCACTCTGAATTGACTGATGACAACCCATTGGACTGCATTGTTTCGAAAATAAGAATTGTACAAGTTGCCCCAGATGTATGGCTGCCTGCGATTTGGATTCGTTTCTTTCCTATTTTGAGTCATTCAATGCATAATTTATTGTGTAATATGCTAATTTTGCTTCATAGGTAACTTTTGGAGAAACTAAGAGAACTATTCCACCTTGTGACTTTTATTTTGATATGTCCTATTCGTTGCCTTACTCCACAATTGCAAACATATCCGCTGGTACACTCTCTTCTTTGTAACCTAGTAGATTATTTTCATTCTCTGTTTTAATTTCCTATTTATTGCACTCACGAGTGATACACATGAGGTGCTTTGGTTCTTATTTTAATGACATGTTTGACATCTTTCAGAAAATTCAAGGGCTAGTACTGAATCAACAATTTCTAGTGAAACTAGTTTAGATGATACAACAGATGAAAGCAAGTCCAATGCTGATTTCACCTTACTAGATTTATATTCTGGTTGTGGAGCTATGTCGACTGGTTTATGCCTTGGTGCTAACTTATCAGGCATAAACCTTGTTACCGTAAGTTATTTGTACTTACTTGGGCTTGATATATATTTATATGCTTTTATCTTCTTTTATGCATTTATTTTTTCACTTGGGCTTGACAGAATGTAAATCTTACATTTTTCTTTCACAAAATTGGTTTTTGATTGCATTGTAAAATGCATTCGATCTTCAATGTACAGAAATGGGCTGTTGATATTAACAAATATGCTTGCGAAAGTTTGAAGTTGAACCACCCTGAAACGGAGGTATGGATCTTTGTTCTATGCTGTCTACTTATTTATGCTTTTATGTCATCGTGCATACAAGTAATGCATCCTGCAGTATATCTAAAGTGTGTGATTTTTAGGTAAGGAATGAATCTGCTGAAGATTTTCTGCAATTGCTGAAGGAATGGGAGAAATTTTGCAAGGAATTCTGCTTGTTTGAAAAAGATAAAACATCAATAGTTGGGGAAGAAGATGAAGACGAAGGCGAAGAAGATGGATCAGTAGTTCCCAAAGGGGAGTTCGAAGTTGGAAAGTTGCTTGCGATTTGCTATGGAGACCCGAACGAATGCAAGCAACGTGGAATCTATTTCAAAGTATCTTCTTTATACCAACAAACTTTTATTAGTTCTTGTGCATTGATCTACCTTCTTCCCTATGTTATAAATCTAGGGGACTAATCTATGCATCTAGGTTAATAAACTCATAATTATGTTATTCGTCGATATGCTATGCATATGATGGAGTAGGACTTTGGCCCCACATTTATGATTCCACTCAAGTGACACACGGGCTCTCAAATGATACAAATTTATGATTATCTTCTTGATTTTACTGCCATAACATTTCTTGAATTGAATTTACGTAAACATTTTTTTGACAATGTTAATTTTTTTGGGATAAAGAATATATAACATATAAAGGCGCTATCGCTTGTTGAGAATAATTTGGTTCCCTTTGTATGGGGATTTGTTAACACATCCACGAATGTCATTTAATCTAAGTATTTTTTGATAATAACTCATAATTACTTGGGAATAGGGTAAGAAAAATGAAGGTTTGCCTTAGGTATTTTGTTTTTATTTTGATTGTACAGTTGTTAAATACGTGTCCATGAATTTCCTGTGATTGTGTAATTATTGCCTTAAAGACCTTGTTTTAGTATGTTTTATATTTTTTCATTTTTGAATACTTTCTATATATATATTTGGGTTACATAAGCCAGTTTTTTCAAGAATCTAATGCAACTATTGTCTAATCCACCAAATTGGGCTTGTTTTGTTTAGGAAAAAGTATAGTGTTGGGTTGTATATATGTTGGCCCTTGTATTTTTTTAGTGTAATAGTCCATTTTTTGTCGGGGCCTGAACTATGGCATTAGGTTGAATACAAGATTAGCTTGTTTGTTTCTTACTTAGTTTATTTCCAATTGAATCTTGGGCGATGTAGGTCTAATGTATGTCCAATTTAAGTGAATCTTTCTCTTATTATTTATTTGCTTTATTTGATAATTCATATGCTGGATAAGGGAATCAGTAACGGGTTTCCATTCCTATTCTACTTTGTAATTTGGCTTTGCCCAAGGTAGACTGCTATGTGCCTATGTCCAAGAAATATTTGATTGTGGATTTCTTTTCAGAATCTTACTCCAGAATTTATTCTTGATTGAAAGCAGAGCCACATCATAAGATTTTGAAAATTCAAGTTTTTTGTTGCAACTCTTCTTCTGCTCCAAGAAGCAATTTGTGTTCGATCACGGGAAAATGTATTGATATTTTATCTTGTTAACACTTTGTTGTGAGAAGCCCAAGTGGTTCATATGTAAAAGCTTTTCTTCTTTGTTGCTGTTATCATGTAACTAACTTGCTGATTTTGATTATGTGGTGTTGACCTAATTTCTGACTCTGTTTTTTCACGAGGAAATTATCATATTACCACTATTGGCTATTGTGGTTTTATCAATAGAAGTGCTGATTTCTTAGTTAGGTTTATGTACTATCTTGACATCTGATTGCAATACATATTGCGGAACCTATTTTTTTTCTTGGTTGTTGGGCAATTACCTAAATATCCCTTTTCCAAAATTTGTTAAGTTTTCCCTTGGACTTTGAATTATTCTTTGGTTTAGTATATCTTGTTTGTTACCTTGGTAAAAAAAAGCCAACTTCAAATCTCTTTATGGCTACATTTTTATGTTAAAATACCCTCAAAATCTAAGTTGATTGCCTTTAATCTTTTCTAAGATGTGGAAAATTTTTTGCGCAAGTAATGTAAATTTGGTATAGTTGTTTTAAATATAGATCAAAATCTATTAGTTTTTGTGCAAGTAATGTAAATTTTTTATTTTTTGGGGCTGATTTTGTCTAGAACTTTAAAAATATACATAAAGTTTTCTTCCTTTTGTCTTACGAGATACCAACACACGGGAGTAAGGCTTGACCACATGGCTTTGATTGTGGGTTAATAGATTTGTATTGATTACCCATATTGATGTTGATAGGGAGCTGCCAATTATTACTATTTTGGTTGCGTCTCCAAATTCCGATATCTAGTTGCTAGTTGATATACCATTCTATTTTTACATATATGTGCAAATTATGTTGATATAGTTCTGAAGAACTAGAAGGTTAGAAGCAAACCGGGCCATCAAATTGGACGAAGAATGGATTAGTAGTCCTAATTTGAGTGTCCATGGTCTGTATGGGCAAAGGTGATGCAGATTATTTACCAAACTCGGTTTGTTTTATTAGAAATAAGCCTAGAGTTGGGTTCCATACATGTTGGGTTTTTGATCGCGTGGGTTTTGAGTGTAATGGCCTAAACTAGGAGCTTTAAGATTGCATACTGGATTGACTAGTTTGTTTCCTTTTTCATTAGTTTCCATTTTAGTTGAGTTCAATTTTAGTTGTTAGTATTTGTTATTTCTTAGGGGTTAAGTTATTAGTTGAGTCAAGTCACTAGTTTTCTTTTTTAGTTTGTTTCCATTTTCAGTTTTTAGAAACTTATGTAATAGGCAATCAATTGTGGGGTTTCCTATTTTGAAACGTTCCAATTACTATACTAGGCTGTATTCCCTTCCCCATTATCACTATTAATAAAAAGCAATGTGGCTCCTAAAGCCAGAATGATTTTGATAAACAAATTAACGGTTGTTGCTATTGTCTTCTCTATGAAGAGTTGTCTTGTGTTTGATCAAGGTTGATGGAATTAGTGTTTGATCCAATTGACTCTCTTCAGTGGGAAGCCCGAGAGGTTCTCTTCCTTTGCTTATCTTCTTCTCCTCTCAATTAGTCAAGGATTTACTGCTGTTGTAATCATCTAAGTTACCCACATTACAAACTTGAAACCAGAATCGGTAGAGCAGTCCTTATCTTTGATGTATCCTATGATATTTATTCATGTTTATGGATCTGTTCAAAGACTGTTTCAGTACCTAATATACCCTTTACCCTTTATAGTTGGTTATATTCTGATTTCATAAACCTTTACTTTTGGAAGCGATATCCTTGATTTTCGGATTTGATTTCTTCTTTAGTTATGATCTGCTTTGTATTGTTATACTTTGGATATTGGTTGTTCTTTGACAAGTATCCTGCGGTTTGGGATTAGGTTGGCATTGCCAAACCTAGTTCTATATTACAAGGGCTTTATAATTATGATATTACTATTGTAATAAGATCATATTTTAAGCCTTAATATTGGAGATACGTCCTATACGAGATTAATAGCTAGTTTCTATTTTGTAATGTTCTAGAAGAGCTTTTATTTTGTAAGTGATTCTCCTTACCATGCTTAGGTTTCTTATTTTGCTTGTTTCCATGAGATTAGGTTATAAAGAACGAGTAGGAGATCATGCCATTGGTTTGGGAAATAATTTTGCATTGAACTTATGTGTCTAGTGAGTGATGGAGTATGCGTTTGTGGAAATCAAAACTTCTCTATTAGGTTATGTGGTACAAAAACCTTGGTGTGATGCTAACCACGGTTGGAGTTTATGGGATGCCTTCTCTTTAGTAGGTGAGATACCTACATATCTTTCTTCCTTTTTTAAGATCTATACTTCATTTCTACCCTTGTTTCAGTTTCTTCTTTACTATCATGCTCGTTTTTGGGTTGAACTCTCATATGTTACTTCATTCCTTTGTCAACAAGTTGCATACCTTATCCTATATTCCTGGACAGATTTCAAGCTTTCACTAGTTCCTATTTGGGATAGAATGGTGTCTTCTAGTGAATCGTGCGGCGGAATCCCCTTTCACGCTTTACTTCTGATCACCTCTTTTCTGTTGCATGCTCGGGTTTTGTTTGGACTACACACCGTCCATTGATGTCTGGTTTTGTAAACTGGAAGATTGTCTCAATCAATCTATCTTCCTTGTCACTAATTCTTGTTCTTGTTCGGAGAATTTTCCAATGGTTCTTATCCTTATTTATCTACTAATATATGTTATTAAACTTGATAATATCCTTTGTACCTAACAATCTAATTCTGGTTTAGTATAGTAGATACTAATTTCATTCCATCCATGTTCTATTTTCTTACAGTTACTATTTTTTGTGTTGATATTCCCAAATAGGATTTGTTGGCCTTCTATTTCTGTTCAGTTACTATTATATTTTAGTTTCTCAAACTGATGTGACAAGTTTGTAGTTTCTATTCATGGCCAAATCTACTGATCTAGCCATTGGATTTTGTTTCGGATTTGATGGACTGTTCCTTGCACCAAGGAAAGTACTCTGTTAGAGTACTCCTCTCAGTTAGTATTGAGAGAGATTAGAATTTTCGAGTTCTACTCAATTACTATTGAGAGATATTAGAATTTTCCGGTTCTGCTTTCTTAAGCCCTATGATTTTGGTCATTGTTGGTATATCTAATTAACCCTTACTTGATCTAGGATTCCAAACTACATGTAATTCCTTTTCTTTGTTATCATGATCATTTTTATGAGCTTATTATCATTTATTGTCGACATACTTGATGGGGGTAGGTGTGGTGTAGGTAAGTGAGCCTTAAAATTAGCCTGGCTGGGTCAACAGAGATTCCTTCCATTGAACAGAGGGGTTTTTGCCACTTCTTGTTCTCTTCTATCTAGCGCTACAGAGTGGTTTTTCTCGTCCCATTGAAAATCATATTTCTCCTCCAGATATTATGTTGAGAGATCTTCTAGAAGGCTTGCCAGTTATCCTTTCAAACTGGAAAGAAGGCTCTATAAGAAACCTGCCAGTAGTTCCATTTACTCCAATAATGGAAAATATTTGTTTCCAAATTTGTTCTTTTCTTAGATAACAAGCAGATCAGAATAGTAAGTGTTAGTTATTCAGTTGAGTTAGAGTTTATTTGTCTCTTAGTCTCCAGGTTTTAGGTGTTTAGTTTCTATTTTCATTATTTTCTAATGTATTTAGTTTTGACTAGGCCTATATAATGAGGCCCCCATCGATTGTAATAGGAAACACATATTAATTCACAAAGTTGCTTTCTTGCAATTAGTCAGCCTAAGATAGGTGTAGTACATCAATTGAGAGAGTTGAGGATGAGAGACCCAGATTGAGATAGCCTTTCTCCTACCCCCTTGTTCTACAATCACTTGTCACCCTCTTCCCTTTCTTATTTTTATTTTATCATTATTATAGAGTGCTATGTTGAAGCTAGAATCCAGCCTTAAAGACCAGCTTTGTTGAAGACCAAGAACAGATCAGAATCAAAGATCAATCCAAGCTGTTATAAAATTTTTCTTCCCTTAGCATCGAACATCAGATCTCTCAGTTCTGTTGGCCATTCACCCAGCCCTATTGAGGGTTTGTTCCAGCCTCCAAAAGGTGGACTCGACCTGCTTCTTGGAGCTGTTGGAGGCCTGCTGAAGCTACAACAAGAAATCTCCCACTTGAGTCCTCTAAAACCCTATTTTATTTGTGGTGTGTGATCATGTTTGGTTTTGTACCTACTTGGTTGGTTAAAGCCAATTTTGGAGGTTAATTTGGGGATATTGTTGGCCATCTTCAACTATTTCAGGCTCATTTGAGCTACAGTTTGTGAGTTCTCAAATTTTCTTTATTTCATTCTATTAGTCAAATCTGAGTAATTTTCATTAGAGATCATATCTGAGTTTTTAATTTGACTTTGGGGTGAAGCTTGTATAATTATCGGGGTTGTTTGCTTAGGTATATAACCTTACATCAGAGGGTGTGAGGCTACATTTGGATATAGTAACTTGAATTGTTTGTTGATACACCCTAATTTTAAAATCATTCTCAATGCATCTACACCTAATAGAAAGTAGTTGGGAAAAAGAATATTTGTGTCACTTAAGGTTCCGACACCTATGAATTCCAAAGGATTTTGTTCAATATATTTAGTTTAAGGTCATTTAATATTAGTGCGTATCAAGCTCTATTATTTGCAAGCTAATAGATTGATAAGATGTTCTCTAATGGATAATTTTTTGAGTCTCTCTTTGCTTATAATTATGATATCCGATGTTTTAGTTTGATTATTCTTTATGCTTTTCTCTTATCTTTTCAATAATTATTTGTCTTTAATTGAATTTAATTTAGGTACGTTGGAAGGGTTATGGGCCAAGTGAGGACACATGGGAAGGTGTTGAAGGACTTAGGTAAGCTATTTGTTTTGGATTGATTTGCTTTTTGTTTGTTTATATCTTTTTGAACATTAATTGTTTTCTGAACTTAAGATTTATTAATATGCCTTTTGGCATATCGTCTGCAGCAAATGTCGAGAAAGTATAAAAAACTTTGTAACCAAGGGTTTCAACTCAAACATCTTACCCCTTCCGGTAAGTTCCTTTTTGCTGTAATTATTTTATTAATTGATCTTAATTTTAGCTAGTATGTTGTCTCAATGATTGTTTAGTTGCACACGTTTTGGTTTTTCTTCATCTTTTATGATGTTCCCTATTTTCATTTTTGTTTTGATTCACAACTTAGTTTTTTTTTTTTAGGGTGATGTAGATGTTATATGTGGTGGACCTCCTTGTCAAGGGATTAGTGGATTTAACCGCTTTAGAAACAAGGAAGCACCACTGAACGACACCAAAAATCATCAATTGGTGGTGTTTATGGACATTGTCAATTTTTTGAAACCCAAGTTCGTTCTGATGGAAAATGTGGTTGACATTTTGAAGTTCGCCCGTGGATTTCTCGTGAAATACGCTGTGGGCAGACTTGTTTCTATGAATTATCAAGCAAGGCTTGGAATGATGGCAGCTGGTTGCTATGGCCTTCCTCAGTTCCGCATGCGTGTATTCTTATGGGGCGCTCGACCTACTGAGGCAAGTATTAATTCTAGTAGGAATGAATCATGTCAAGAGCTTTTATTCATCTATTGTTTTTATATTTGCAGAAGCTGCCTCAATATCCATTGCCAACGCATGAGGTTGTTGTTAGAGGAAATGTCCCTGTCAATTTTGAGGTGCGAAAGTTTCAATATTGTTGTGCTTTTTTTCAAAATTGTGATTATGCTTTTGACTTATTCTCCTTAATATAGAAAAGTATGGTTGCCTATGATGAGAAAAACCGAATCATATTGGAAAATGCATTGCTTTTGGAGGATGCTATTTCTGATCTTCCCCCAGTGAGTATCACATTTTAACGATTGTGTTTAAAGTTTCAATTTGTTATTCCAACATTATTTTGATAATCTTCGTTGATGTTGTCAGGTCACTAATGATGAGAGCCGGGATGAAATGCCATATGGGAAGGCCCCTAAAACTGATTTCCAGCAGCATATAAGATTGAGTCGGACTGGTATATTTATGTTCATCTCCACTAATTGATTTTTTTCTTCATAAAATTAGTTTTTTAAGAAAAATAAAATTTAAACATTAATCCTATTATTGGATTATTCTTCTTTAAAATTTTATTAATGATGAGTGCTGATATGAGTTTGTTTGGATTGATAGGTTTAAAGTTAGGAAGGGTAAATTTGGTTACATCAGTAGATCCTCATAGAAGTGTTCCCCCCCTCCCACCCTCCCACCCCCCCACCCCCTTTTTTATTTTATGCCATAGGAATAGGAACAAACAAAATACATCAATTCGTGGCAGTTCACTTTTGTACTCCCACACACAATTGGCACTTAAGAGGCATATTGCAATGCTTTTGCAATTTCGAAAACTTGCAGTTTTAAAAGCACAAAAATATAGGATCTTTGAGGGGTGGAGATATACCCCTAATATCCATTGACTCAGAAGACTTAAGTTCGCGCTTGAACGTTTTCACTACAATCCAGAAACACTTCTTACTTTTAGTTATCTTGTAGAAGTGTTCCTTGAGAGAAGAAATGCATTGAAGTGCTCTTAATATAGAAACACTCGCACGAAGCAAGATTGGTGTTACTAAACGTGGCCCTAGAAATGCATTTGAGGGACGTGATATTGCTATACATGATGTCCCTTCTCGTTGTTGTAGGAATAACAACTTGTTTGTCCAATAGGAATTAAAAATTCTTGTCCCCACTAATATATAAAAAGAGTGGATTCCCAATTTTGTTGGCAGAAATAACTAGAATCCCAATTCAACAAGAAAAGTGACTATAACTATAATGAAAAATTAGAAAAATACAAGGCTCTTTAGATTTATTTTTAAAATTACTAAATAATTGGGTTCCCTTGTATTCTAAGTGGTGGGTTGATCTGCTGATTGCCAATCTTGATAACCAGTTTGGGATTGTTCACATTCACTAATGTAGGCAAACTAATATTTACAGTACATAAAGTAGTAATGACTGAATTGGTGATCAACAATAACCATTCAACTAATTGATAAGGTGGCAAAAAGAAGTGGAACTGGATAAAAACCAGGACTGACCTGAACAATTATCTGTGTTTAGTGCTCAATGCAGCCTTGCTTTTTGTTTGTGTTTCTAAATTGAATGTTTTGGCTATGCAGTTAAGTTTTTTCTTAACCAAGTTAGCATTAAGCCATAACTACTAGACAAACAATAACTTATTTCACATGCAGTTTTTTATGAGTGGTTTAATATAATTTGTATGACTATAATTTTGCTTCTAGCTAATGGTTTGCTTCAATAACAGAGTTGATGTCTGTTGCTAGTATTGAGAAAAAGGAATTAAGCAAGTCACTACAGAAGGCATTGCTATTTGATCACCGCCCTCTAAAATTGAATGAGGATGATTATCAACGGGTTTGCCGTATTCCGAAGAAAAAGGTTTCAGTGTTGCTATGACAAATGTTCATGAAAACATAGTTTCCTATATTTCATTGTAATTTACTTTATTCTGTTGGTCTCAGGGTGCAAACTTTAGGGATCTTCCTGGTGTGTTGGTTCGACCAGATAAGAAAGTTGAATGGGATAAATCCGTTGAAAGGGTGTACCTACCTTCAGGGAAGCCTTTGGTAATAGTTACTTTTTGTTGTACTATCAGCTGTTTGGTCCTCTTTCTTCACTTGTTGCCTTAATAATAAATGTATTGTAGGTACCTGATTATGCAATGACTTTTGTTAATGGCTCATCATCTAAGTAAGTGATCGGTTATCTCATTTTATATTGTATTTCTCACGTCTCAAAGTTTTTTTTATTCTTCTTATACTGGCTAAAATAATGCAGGCCATTTGGTCGATTGTGGTGGGATGAAATTGTTGCAACAGTGGTGACAAGGGCAGAGCCACATAATCAGGTAGTCTTCTTCTACATCTCTTTCCTCTAATGGATCTATTTTGCCTTTATGTTTTCTTGCTTTGATTTGTTCATTTGTTGTGGGAGTATTAGCTTGATATTAATTACTTTGGATTTGTAAACAGGTTCTGTTGCACCCGGAGCAGGACAGAGTGTTAACCATCCGTGAAAACGCGCGACTGCAAGGGTTCCCAGATTTCTACCGGCTTTGTGGACCTATTAAAGAGAGGTAACAATTTTATAGATTTATGCGACCTACAGTTCTATTGTTCTATTATTTCTTCCCCTAACACCATCTAAGAGAAGGTAATGTCTTGTTTACTTTTGGTCTATTTCTAATCATGATAGCTTGATAAGAATTTGCTTTGAAGAGATTTGTTTAAAGTTGTGTAAACTCGTCAGTAAAAGAATGTCTTTTTTGACATAAAATCAAATTCTTTCTTCAAGCTTTATAGATTGTTAGCAAGTTATTTAGCATGGTCTGTTAAATTTGGTTGGTTATTTTTGTTCTGTTGGTTGATTTTACTAATGTTGGGTTGGTTCCTAACCAAAGTTGGTCTTTTTCTTCCATCGTTTTCATCTTCTGAGGCCTCTGACTTTTTTCTTTGCAAACCTCCCAAGTGCCAGGGTACCGGTTTCAATTATGATTGTCAGTTTTGCTAGCACAGAGTGGCCTTCTCTTGGTGTTGCAATAAAAGGCAGCCAATGCAATGAGATGGATGTGTTTGATTGGTTGAAGATGACAACATTTATAATATCGGGCCCATGATAATTGTGCTCTGTCCATTCTTTTTGAAGTTGCATCTAAACTTTGATCCGTAGTAATTTCAAACATTCAAGTAGTAATCTTTCCTATGTAATGTGGAAGGCCATTGAGGTGTTTTGTCTCCTATTATTTTAATCTTCTCTACACCATCTTGAGAGGTAATCTTCCATTACTGAACCCACTGGAAAATACCAGTAATATCCCCTTTGCCGAAGGGTGTGGTCGGATGTTATGGTCCAAGGTGTTTCTTACTATTCAAATCAGATAAGAGTGATACCTTATGATCTTGACTCAACACAACTCAACTCAACTCAGCCTTACCCCAACTAGATGGGTCAGCTATCTGGAATCTTTCCAATCAATTCTTGTCAAAGCCATAACTTGTTACGAGTTCTAAGTTAGGCATGCCTTTTCTCACTTCTCTTAGTTTCATTTTAGTTTTAACCCTGTTTCTTTTAGCTCTCTGAATCTGAATTAAATCACTCTTTAATGGTATATAATTCAAAGTTGGTTGCACAAGTCAATGTGTCACCTCAAATGACTTTCTTACAATTTGTCATATATAGGAGCTACTCAATTGGTTGTTTTCATGAAAGAATTATGGTATTGTCCTACTTTTGCTATTTCTTTCATTGGAGTGCATTTTCCCTCTTTTCTAGCTTCTATATTGCTGGTCTGAATTGGAATTCTTACAAGTTCTTCATTAAAATTTATTTCAGATACATACAGGTAGGCAATGCTGTTGCTGTGCCAGTCTCCAGGGCACTTGGCTATGCATTGGGTTTGGCATGTCAAGGGAACACTGATGATCAGCCCTTGCTAGTTCTACCTCCTAAATTTCCTAACCATCTTGAGCGGGTATCATGTTCAATTGAAAGAGACGATGCTAATTGTTCAAGTAAGGATGAGTAATTTTAATCTCTCCAAATGGAGAGCTTTATTGTTGAAACTATTCTCTATGAAATGTACCATATTAGAAAGAGTTCATTTCTCTCTTGTATTTTTGGATCCAACATTGTGAAACTCTGTTTATTAGTGTATACAATTTTGAAAAGGTGCACAAGCAATAGTTTCTACTGCTACTCACCTTGTTACTTCCCATTTTATTTGGTTGTTGGTGGTTTGGATATTTCAGATGAGCACCAACTGAAAAACACTTGAACCCTCTTTTTAACAGCTAGTTTTTAAAGATGATTTCTACTCGGATCTCAATAAGTGTTTTAGTGTAAATGTTGTCTGGGACCCTATGCTCTTGATGGGTTTTTGCCAAGGCATACAGGACCTTAAATTCTTAAAATATGTTAAAATATGAAGATTGCCCTCTTCAGATTATCGTAATTGTCATCAATTTATCATTTTCTCTTCTTGAGTAGTTAGAAAATATATTATCTTGGCCCTTAAGAGGTCAGATTGGAAGGCTTTTTCCTATGGTGAGGCCACTTTGGACTAGGAGATCTCATAATTAGATGGAATGAAATTTTGGGTTAGAATTATATAGAAAGCAAACCCTTCACTTGATCTAGAGATTAAAGTCTCCATAAGTTAATTACACAAACTCATACATATATGGATAAAGTGTTACATTTACACACAAAAACAAACTATTAGGCTTTAGAGAGTTTTGAAGCCTCAAGGTCAGCAGCTTTTTTGAGAAGGCTTTGATCATCGTCTTCAATGGCCATCTGAATTGGCGCAAAACCGAGGCCTTCTGCTATTGCGAGCATTATTTTCTTTATCTCAGATCTGAATTCCTCGAGGTCGACGGTGCCGCTATGATCGCAATCGAACTGATCGAAAATGGAGTTGTAGAGCTGAGTGAGCTGCTCAGGAGGTGTTACGGTGTCTATGCCATAGTGAGTCTCGATCAGGCGAAAGGATTCGCAGGCCTTGCGAAGCTCCGATCGGGAGAGGACTCCGTCTCCGTTGACGTCCAGAGCGGCGAATTGCTCATTAACGCTCCGGTTGAAGAGCGGTTCGTTGTTCACGAACGCTCGGACCGTCGATCCGTCTATTACTATCACTCCCATAGCCTTTTCTCCAGTGGTTCTCCCTGAAGGAAGACTCTGCTTATCTACTACTTACTAGCGTCGCCGCCACGTCTCGTGGCGCAACTATTTACTTGAATAGCCTTTAGATATTTCTATGAAGTTCGGGATGCACCTGTAAGGTAGGAATATTTTAGTCTTTTTCTGGAGTGACTTATCTCTTGGGATTCCGCTGTGGTGGTTTCGTTGGCACGTGGTATAGCGAAGTTGTGTGCTTCCTGCTACCCATCTTCACGTCACGTGTTGGTAGTCCAAAAATATCTGGACCTACCATTATGGTTTCTTTCTAGCTATTGGTATCGTATCGGTTATCTATATCGTTTTAGAGGTAAAACAATAAAAGTAAAAAATATTTTTCAGAAACAGTAAGGGCAAAACTGAATTATACTCTCTGATCCAATTTGATTTGGATTGATATCAGCAGATACCGATATGAATATTGTACCAAGAATCAGGTATCAAATCGATAAATTATCAATCTCTGTGTCAGCTGATTTTAACCCGATATGGATCGGATTCCATATCTGATACATACACAAAGTATGACTGCCGACCTGGAAATTTTCACATTAAAAGAAAAAAAATTGAAAAGGTACTGAATTTATTTTACAAATGGTAACTATTTGATTAATTGATATTGCATAAAATTTGAGGATGAACTTTGACGCAATGGGAAAGTTGTTCTATTGTTACTCCTGTGTTTATAATATTAGTTTCAATGAAGAGTTCTACTTAATTATAGATTGCGTGGATTGTCATATATATATATATATATATATATATTTCTCATGGATTTATTTCTTTTTAGTAGATTCATGCAGAATAGCCCTCATGAGTCATAAGCATGATTTTAGTAATTGGTATTGTGACATTCTTTATTGATATCGATCTGAATTGGCCTATGTTTGTCTGGATCATCGGACAATGTTTGAAAATTTCACATTTTGGGACCAGACCAAGAATGGCCTAGTATCGGCTAGTATTATGGTTCTAATAATTATTAGTTAAAAAAAAGAAAAAAACAGAAGAAATTATTGAGTTAATACAACAAATCTTTAATAGTTAATTTAAGCATGATTCATATAAGATTTAAACATAGAACGGTATCAAGAAACAACTTTTCCCTGAGTGTGGGTAAGATTGCGTATATTATGACTTTACTTAGACCCTATTGTGGACAAGAGTCTCGCGCACTGAATATACCCTAAAACATAGAATAGTATAACTTTAATATCGATACCTACAACCCTAGATTGTATAGGATGCTTAGAAAATTGCAACATTCAGATCCTCTCCAATACGCCGAGGGCTCCAACTCGTATCGAATGGTTGGAAGGACCCATCAACATACCCTAGGTCCGCACAACCGTCTGATGCGTGTTGGGTGTTCTGGGTGTCAAAGATGACCTTGATGCCCCACTATAGCGAAAGCGATGCTTGCCGTAGAGAGGCTTCAGCCTGGGTTTATGATTACTACCGTGAAAAAAAAAAAAAGGTTAACCGAAATGAAAATGTATTGCAATTGCTGGCTCTGCTACTAGAAATCTGAAATTTGAGTTCCACAGAAGCTCAAAATCCAATTCATCTCAAAATTAACATGAAACGTGACATTCACCCTCGATTATCTTTCATCTGGGTTGGGGTTTTTGTCCGACGATAGGAAAAGGGGGCAGCCGCAGAACCGCTTCCTCCGTCTCAATTGGATCCGATCTTAGTATCTGTCAAACAATAAACACCATCATCAAACCAGAGGTAGTCGAGATTAAAAAGGAACGAGTAAAGTAAGAACAATCTCTTCAGAGAAAGAGAGAGATTACAGGATCTTGAAGAACTGGCTTTGTGTCATCCTTAGCTGGTCTGAATGGAGGCTTCTGTGTTCTACCGAAACTCCTGACTTCTCCTTCGCTTTCGCTCGATTTGATCGAAATTTCTGAAGCTTTCATTGCTTCACTTTTACTGAATCGAAACTTCCTCTTCGACGCCGGCTCCGTTTGCTCTTTAGAAAGATTTTTTCCCCTTTTTTTCTTCCTCGGGGCCAAATTTATGAGAAACGATGAGGGAGTTGAGGGTATTTTGGTCATTTTGTCTCATCCGTCTTCACGGAATTGCATTTTAGCCAGACCCAGTTTGTTTGTTTTGAAGTTCGAACTGTGGTAGTGTGTGCCTGTGTGATGATTTCCCGCCTTCTTCCATCTCTCTTACAACAGTCAAAAACGACGACCCATCTCGTCCAAATTCATTCTATGATTCTAAAGACTGCTCTGAACTATGACCCTCTCTCCATCTCTTCGTTCTTATTGACTGCTTGCTCCATTTCAATTGAATTCGCCCGCTCTTTTCTTGATGAGCTCCCTGTTATCCCTCCGCTCTTTGCATGGAATGTAATTATCAGAGAATACTCGAAGAGCCCATACCCAATTGAAACTGTGAAGCTTTTCTTTGAGCTTCGCAGGTTGGGAATCATATCGGATAACTTCACGTTCCCTTTTGTTCTTAAAGCTTGTGGGCGTTGTTCCATGTTAAGGGAAGGCGAGACAGTGCATTCCTTGATTTTTAAGGCTGGGTTCACTGTGGATAAGTATATCAGCAATACCCTTCTTCGGATGTACGCAGCTTGCAGTGAAATTGGTATGTCAATACGCGTGTTTGGCGAAATGACTGAAAGAGATGTGGTTTCCTGGAGCTCTATGATTGCTGGATGCGTTGCTTGGTAGGTATTCTTGCTCTAACTAGTGTGGGGGCAACCCATTCATTTGACTGGTGTTTCTGGCTTTTTTTCGTGTGTTTTACTGAGTCAAGTTTGGTCGGGGAACTCATGCTCTAGATGGGTTTGTGCCAAGACATACGAAACTTCTATGTGAAGGTTGACCTGATTAGATTATTGTAATAGTCATCAATTTATCATTTTTCTTTGGTAGTTACGAAATGTATGATCTTGGCCCTTGGAGATGTCAGATTAGAAGGTTTTTTTCCTATGGTTAGGCCTGTTTGGACTAGGAAGATTGCTTGCTTGGGATCTTTTTTTTTTTTTTTAGTTCTCCCCAACCCCAAAAAAAAAAAAAAGAATAAAAGAAAAAAAAAAAAGAGGATCTTTCCCATGGTTGGCCTTCTCGAAATTGTACGCTTTTGCCACATCTGTTCTCCAATATTTACGAACCACTGACTCCTGTGAGACTACTCAACAGTGCAAAATCCAACTGCCCTGTTACTAACCTCCTGGAATATGTGAGGCAGGCTGCTCACAAGCTGATTCAAACATGTCAAACCCTGTAAAATAAGGGGGGTGGACAATAAAAAATTATTTTTCCAACTGTTGGTTGGGTTGTAAGGTTCATGAGCCTCACATATTCTGTGAGGCTAGCATTCTTGGGTAGAAATTATGAACTGATTACTACTTCTTTCTTTAATAGTGTAGTTCTAAGTCGGCATTTTCACTGACTTCCCAAATCTGACATTTTCTACAGCAACTCTTCACTGAATGCTCTAAGGATATTCCAACAGATGAAACTGGCAAATGTGAAACCCAATTCTGTCACTTTGGTTAGCTTGCTTTCTGTTTGCACTCGTCTGGGGAGTTTGAGCATGGGAAAATCTATTCACTCCCACATTGTTGTCAATAATATCGTGTTGAATGTTGCCCTCGGAACTGCTCTTCTCGAGATGTATTCAAAATGTGGGCATATAGAGGAAGCTTTGCTTATCTTTAGATCCATGAATGAAAAGAATTTGCAGTCTTGGACAGTCATGGTCACTGCTCTTGCCGACCATGGTCGAGGGAAAGATGCTATTGCCTTGTTCACTCAAATGGAAGAAATTGGCTTGAAGCTTGATAGTATGTCATTTTCAGGCATCTTATGTGCTTGCAGTCACTTAGGTCTTGTTGATGAAGGACGGAGATATTTTGATAGAATGGTGAGTGTATATAAAATTAGGCCAACAATGGAGCACTTTGGGTGCATGGTTGATTTGTATGGGAGAGCTGGGATGGTTGAAGAGGCTTATGAGATTATCAGGAACATGCCAATGAAGCCCAACACAGTTATCTTAAGGAGCTACATTGGTGCCTGTAGAAACCATGGTCAGGTTCTTTTGGATGAAAGCTTGAGAAAATTTCTTCTTGAAGTTGAGCCTGACCTCGGATCGAATTATGTACTTGCTGCAAATGTGTCTGCTGTGACTGGTTGTTGGGATGATGTAGCCAACCTGAGAGTAACCATGAAGGAGAAGGGTTTGAAGAAAGTTCCAGGGTGCAGTTGGGTTGAAGTGCATGGTGGTATTGCGTATGAGCAAGCAAACGGGGTGTGAGGTGTCCAACTTGTCTGAGGAGGCTGAAAGAGCATCTTTATGTTCTCAACTTTCTCATTTGTTGTCGCAAAAATGGAAACAACAGATAAATGATGGGCATGGAGCAATGACCGGTGATAACAATGATAACTTACACTTTGGATGTATCATCAGATAATGCATTCTGTTCCAACTCCTGTGTGGTTTTTTATGCCCTCTGTTATCATTGTTGTAGTTACTCTTTGGGAACAGAGACTGCATGTAGTATTCGAGAGAAGTTGGAAGTGCAGAGCCCATGTAGTAAAAGGTTTTCAAATATGTGCATATGCATAAATGATGGGGCATGGAGAAGGTTATAAGAATGGGAACTTACACTGTGGATGTATCACTATATGAGGCATGCCATTCCAACCCCGATGAGTGTTCTATCTTCTCTGTTATCATAATGTCTTTTCCCTCAATGAACAGAAACATTATGTTGTATTCCAAAGAAGCAGTTAAAGTTAGTCAATGTTCTAAAAGATTTTTGGATGTGTTCTCATGCAGAACGAATGGAAATGCCAGGAGCTAGTTGTACACATTAAGAAATGGATGGCTGTCTAGTTTGTGGAAAAGAATCCGCTGTATCATTCATTTTGTGCACCGCCTCACACAGTTCATGTTGCTCCGTGTCCATGGTTCTAGAAATGAAAGTTGAGAGAATAAGCATGCGGTGAAATGCATAAACAGAAGTAACAGAGCTATTAGAATTAAAATAGATCTATAAGAAGTGAGATTTAGTTAGATACACATTGGGATATGGATGCCTGTCTAGTTTGTGGAAAGTATTCGCTGAATATTTATTCTGTCCACGGCCTAAAACAGTTCCATGGTGAGTGAAAAGTCAAGAGAGCAAGTAGACAGTGAATGCATAAAAACAACTATGACAAATGAGAGATTATGTAGCTCAGTGCTTTTGCAAAGTGAAGAATCATCTTTGGGTATTACTCCGTCAAATCCTGGCAAGCCTAAATATTTCAAACTATTGGCTTTATGTCAACTCAAAATATCATATGAAGATTATCATTCTTTGCTGTTTTCTTCTTTTCTACCCCTCCCCAACTGCCTTATTAGGTCAAGACTGCTGATTCTTTACCAAATTGTCATAATTTGAGGTGCTGTTTGCATGTCCCAGTCATTCTGTCCAAGAATTGAGGTTCTAACTGAGCCAAGACTTTAGCAGACCACTTTGAGTCTTGTGCAAGAATGTGCAATTTCTTCTTCTTCTTCTTCCCAAGTAGGTACTAAGATGCACAGGTATTAGCCATTATGTGTTACTCCATAAGTTGGCATCTCTGCCCCCACACCCCCCAAAGCGGGAAAATAAAGCATAAAACAAAAGAAAAGAGAAATTTCGCCTTCTATTTTACACATATGATTATTTGATTATTTTACTGTTATCATGGTATTTATTATATATACTGTGTAGGAAGGGAGTTCACCCGGGAATGTGGCAACAGATCCTTGGCCGATTGCTGTAGTCTGTGTTTGCTTTCCAGTCGTCTCAGTCTATTCATCTCTCTAAAGCAGTACATGCAATTTTGTATTTCCATGGATTATGGAAAGTCCCAACCTCATACAACCCCCCATGCACTTCTGTCGTATTGGTCTTCACGTCCACCTCACTACACAGGGGGATGAGGAGCCTTGAGTTGTGTTCTATGTGCTCCCTGAGCCCCCAATTCTATGCCTTCCATATCTGTGTCTTCTATGTCTACTTTCTCCTCTCGGAATCCATTAAATTCTTCAAATACTCGGGAATTGGGACTGTTTAATTTCTCCGTGATCATTTCAACCGAAAGTCCATTGTTTAATGCAAGTTCAGTCCTTGCAGCATCCATTCCAAAATAAAATGTCATCATTGAATTATTGCTTCATCATTTCATTACGTCGGCAGTAGAAACATAACCTGTGATTAACAGTGTCTTGAGTTTGGGTCTCTATTCATTTGAGTTCATCAAAGGAGTTTCTGGTGGTGCTTGTTTTTCTCTATTTTGTTAAAAGTTGCAGGAAACTCTGAAGTGGGTTCTGGGGTCATATGAAGGCACCAAACATGTTATTATCTGTTCTTAGAAACCTATTTGTACTTCTTGCTTCTTTTCCTGTAACTTCTTTCCCAATTCATTAAAGATGAACTTGATAAGAAGATGGGTAATCTTTTTCTCAGACCAAGTTCTCACCCCCCCTTGACTGAGGGGTTCGAATGGTGTCCATAGGGTATTGTGCAACAGTAGGGGGTACAGTAGCATAGCCATTCATGGTTGTAGTTTTTTTTTTCCACATGCGGTGAAGGAAAACTCTCCTTTTTTTAACCCATCTTTAATTTTTGTTTCCTTCTACGGTATTCTGCAGCTAAAATTAACTTATTTTTGGGTTTGGGCACTAGTGAATGAAATATGTCTCAGCAGGGAATCCATCTTTACAGTCTCAGCTTCATGTGGTTTGTTCTCCTTTCTTGATTTAGAGTATATAGAAATAGAAAGGGATTGCCCTTTGATGTCAAGTGCATTGTGGTTTTGGTCCTTTTCTGTTTCTTCTTTCTTTCACAATTGGGTTGTTTGGAGGTCTAAGCCAGCCTATGCTTTGTGTGGATATTCAAGCTCAAGCCCTCCTACCCATCTTTCATTTTTGTTTAAGTAAAGCTTAGGGGTGAATTATGGTGAGCCCCCCAACCCATCTTTCATGTTTGTTTAACTAAAGCTGAGAGGTGAATTATGGTGACTACATGGAATATGAATAAAAGGTTCCTTATCAACTGGAAAGGAAAATTTAGGACTTCTTTTTTGGTCTTCGAGAGGAGGTCAGGAAAAATTTCTGCTTGTAAATTGAAGCTTTTGTAGTAAAGTGGGTCATAAACTAATCAATTTTTTGGCTGTGCCCCTAATTGAGGACAGATCTTAATAAACATGTTGACCCATTCATCCGAAAACAATAAATTGTTGTGGATTGCTTAGTTAAAGCTATAGGTCCTAAGCCATATGTAAACAGCACAAAGCAGTCTACAGCCACTCCTATAAAGAAATATTATATTTGGGCAAGTTTAAGAGCAGACATAAGATGTATAAGGCACAAAACTAACATTTCCAATCAACTAAAATTTCTAATATGGTAATTTATTTTGAGGGTTATTTCTATGCAGCCAGGTCTGGAGATGGGTTTCTTGGTTCTGCTGCATGGTAAGTCAGGGGAGGCTGTAATTTTGTGAACTTGTCTCCTACTCTCATTTCAAGTTTCATTCTAATTGGATCTGGCCAAGTGGAAAAATTAAGTATTGATGAACTAAGGATTACAGAGAGCATGAATGCTAAGAAAGGGAAGAATTGTATATACAAGGATGGATGGACATGCAAGACGTATTCAATTGAAGGGAAAAGAAGCGCATGATGCTGGAGTGCAGATTCAAACGTGTGCCCTTTCACATAAAGAGATGAGGGGCTTATACTGACACTCTCTTTTTTGTTTTGATCTATGTAAATCTCATGTGGATGATATCGTTTTTTGTACTACCATTGGTGTGATGTGCATATTTCTCTCCAATTCAGGCCATTTCCTAGATACCCAATGATTGCAATTGCCACATACTTGCACTATATACAAGTGCTTTGTTGCTAATCTTATTTATTTGGGGATAGCTAATTGAACTGATCCTCTCATCATTTGTTTAAGATTTGTAGTTCTTTTGTAAAGCATTTATATTTAATTTTTTTTCCTTTATTATTTTTATATCCTTGCAACCTTGTGCTCATCTCCAATTCATTAGTTTTAAATAGTGGGTGGAGGGATTCAGTTTATCTATCACTTAGAAATTTTCATTCTCTCTCTCTCTCTCTCTCTCCCTTTTTTTGAATTTTCATTCTCTAAAGCATATGTAGAAGGGTGTTGCCGTTTTCATGTTTGAATAATAAAAAAGTTCATTTTTCAAGGATTTTTTTATTTTTTTATTTTTTTTGAGGAGAAAGGATAAGCTTTCCTTGTTGGTCCTTTTGGTGCTTTCGTGGGATGAAAAATATGCTTTTCTGTTTCTTTATTTAGGAAATGTGATAGGTTTGTTTCTCTAGGAAAGTACATGTAGAGAGAGGAGAATCTTTCCGATTGAAATGTTACAGAGTGTTAAGATGGAGGTTAGGCACACCATTAGATCTGGAGTAAACGGCCCCAATCAATGATAGTATCAGACATACATGAGCATGGAGAGAGAGAGAGAGAGCGGCAGCATGTCTAGGCTTTTCCATTTCAGGATTAACCTCCTTGGATAAAATAATCTTTTTTCCCCTAATGATATGAGGACGTGATTGAATTCTTGTATCATAATTAACTCTCACTTCTATTGTAGGAGTCGAAAATATCTTTTTACATGCTTAATCAAAGGTTGAGATTAAAAAATCAAATCAGAAACAGAAATAGCTGCATCACTGGTCAAATTGAAGTTTACTGTTAAACAAGAGTAAATAGAGGAAAAACCCAAAATACGCCCAAGCTTGTGGTTACCCTTTACCAGTGAGTGGGTTCATATGTAAATCGAACCTAGATTAGAATTTACGTGTATTAAACACCTCTTCCCCCCGAGTCAGACTTGGTCAACGATTTGAGTCTCACTAAGAATTTAACTTTCTTCTCCCAGGTGGACCCCTCTTTCCTTCTTTTCACCGGAAATTTTCCGGGCGACGATTCCCAATTCTCTGGTGACGGCGAATCCAACATTCGATCGATGCTCTCCGCCTCCGGGGTTGTAGGCCTTTCCTCCGGCGTTGTCGGCCTCTCTTCAGGTTCTACCAGCGGTTCTCGTTCTCCTCTCAGAATGCTGACCTGTAGTGCCGATATAACGGCTTTAATAGCCACGTCAGCATCTGTTCTGTTCCTCAACATGATCTCTCCGATCTCGGCTGGCGTGAGGGACCCACCCGCCCTTATGCAGCTCTCCACCACGTCGAACAGCTCGTGTGTCTCCAAGCCCAGGTAGTTCATCACTAGGGACCTGAACGCGTGGATCCCACAAATGCCTAGTCTGATGTGGACGTCCATGCGCCCACATCTAACGAGCGCCGGGTCTACATTGTCCCTGTGGTTCGTCGTGAACACTATGATCCTCTCCTCCCCACAACACGACCATAGCCCGTCGGTGAAGTTCAACAGACCCGAAAGCGTAACCCGTCCGCTCTCCTCTCCGTCATCGCCACGTGTACTGTTACGATTATCCAGTGCCATCGATTTCTTGGTCTTCGAGTTCCGATCAGCCGTCAGATCGAGAGAGCAGTCAATGTCTTCGATCACGATAATTGAGCGGTTTGTTGTTTGGATAAGCAAAGCTCGGAGCTCCGAATTATCTGAAACCTTGGTGAGCTCCAGATCATACACATCATAACACAAGTAATTCGCCATAGCCGCAATCAAGCTGGACTTCCCGGATCCTGGAGGCCCGAACAACAAGTATCCACGTTTCCACGCCCGTCCAACCCTGTGATAGTAATCTTTCCCGTCAGCGAACGCCGTCAAGTCTTCCGTTATCTGCTGCTTCATGTCAGGCTCAAGCGCGAGTGTCTCGAAAGTGGAAGGATGACGGAACGGAACAGAGACCCAACCGGACTCGTACGACCCGTGGCCATTGTTGGTGTAGAGTCTACGCTCGCGTGACACACGCTCGAACTCCTCAGCACGTGCGGAGACGAATTCCAGGTAGGGGTTCAGGAGGGACTGCCTGTGACGCTTTGGGAGCTTGAGAGTAAAGCTGCGTTTCTCCTCTAGCGAGTCCTGGACGGTGTCGATGTGGTGCGTCCAGGAGAGGCGGTGACCGTTGAAGGAGTCATGTACGGTGTGATTGGGTGCGACGGTGTAGGAAATGCGGTTGGACGTTTTGGAACGGGTGAGTGTGAGACGTCGACAAGTGGCGGAAGAGTCTATGGAGTTGAGGTAGAGGTTAACGTGACGGTAGAGTTCGTTAACGTCGACGCCACAGTAGCCGTTAAACTCTGGGATTTCGTAGTAAGAGTAAGGGCTGAAGAAGTCTTGAAGGGATTCATAGAAGGAGTGGAGAAGTGAAAGTAGCTGCGAGGGTAACACGTTTTGGAGAACTGTGAGAAGCCCTAAGAATGACCACATCTGTGATAAGATCTCCATTTTGTCTTCTCTATCGTCTTCTTCTGTTTCTCTGTGTTCCTTGTCGTCTGTGTATATATATAGAATGAAAAGAAGAAGACAAGATCAGGGGAGGAGGGGTGGGATGGGTATTTCATTGTTGTTTTCTCTACAGCTATTCCTACTCTTTATGTGAATAAAGGGACTGTTTGAGAAGCAAAAGCAGTAAAGATAAAGTGAAAGGTGATCCCATGAGGGGACTCCTCTTCTTTAATTGTATATTTTTTAGTCCTATTATATTCCTTACAAGACAACACAAAGGAGTTCTGAGCGTGTGTCTGAGAGAGAGAGAGAGAGAGAGAGAGAGAGAGAGAGAGACCCATGGATGGATGGATAGGTGGGTGGGGTTGGGTTGGGCAGCCATGAGCGAGCCCACGCAGCTATGGGATGCGGAATTGCACTTTAGGTGACAGAGATTGCTGTATTGGTGCTTTATCTCTTTGGGCTTTATTGAATTTTGGGTATTAAAGGGCCACTTGGTCAGACTACTCCACAGAATATGCTTTTGATTTAAGCAGTCATCAGTAGCTAATGACAAGAAGAAGCCACATTGGGACTTGAATTTCTTGTATTTAGAATTGATGTGCTCACTGCTCACTTGTCTGAGAAGTGAGAAGTGAGAAGTGAGAAGTGAGATCTCGGGCTAAAAAGAGAGAGGCAGTAGTTGTGGTTGGATTGGACCGGGTTGAGAGACTGGTTCAACCTCATGCTACTCGGGTTTTTTTTTTCAACCCAAAAGAATAAAAGAAGCATGTCAAGTACCTTTTCTTCACCCTTGGATAAGAAATAATTTCTTCATCATTAGTGATGTGATTATGTGAACTTTTGTGTCATCATTAACTTCTATACTCTATTGTGGATGATAAAAAATATCATTTCTTTTACCATTTAGAGTGTCAGATCTCCCAGATGAAAAGATTTCTCTTTACAAATCTATTCACTGTGGGTGAAGAAAAACTAAACCCTCAAAAAATTGAGACTATGATGACATAAAATAATAAAATTTCTATTACATTCGATCGTTGCAGAGTGGCATTCCATAATTTTATGGTTACGGGTTAAGTTTTTCTTCATCTAGCCAATGGTGACATGACAATAGGTGATCAGACTCTCTATTTATCATTTACTCCCACATCCTATTGTCCGAGGTTCTAAATACCTTTCTACAATTCAGTTTGATGGCTAGTTCGGGTGGATGAAGTGATTCTCTCTTCATCCTGAAATAAATCCCTATTGGGTCCTCTTGTTTCAAATTATTCTAAGTTATTTTCACAGTTAAAAAAAAAAGAAAAAGGAAAGGTTGAGAAGGATTTGATGGGTCAGCCAGATCCGGTTTTAAAGCTGCACATTCTGAAATAGACCCGGTTCATATTGACCCAAAGCCCCTTCTACTTAGATGATGATGTCCGAATAAAGATCCTTTTCCAATTTCCATGCAAAGTAAGAGTAAGTAAAATCTATTTGAATAGGATACATAAGGTCTTACTCCAAGCAATCTTTTCTGTAGCAATTATCCCATCTCATGTTCTATCATACTTTGAGTTGTTCGTGGTGCTTTTCATTATGCCTTTAATGGTTGAAGAGTGGGAAAAAAAGGAGAAAAGAATGAGAAAAAGATACATTCCCAGCCATTACAAAAAGGTTATGACATGAACACCACTGGATTAAGATCTAATGGATGATTATCCATTGTAATCCTCCCTTTTCTTTCCTTTCTTTCAATTATTTATCTATCACATATGGTTGAAATTGGGTTTTTCTCTTTGCATGAAAAGCTGTTAAGAGTTAGTGTTATAGAGCTATATAGTCTAGAGAGCAGCTCAGGTCAGCCTTACTGTAAGGTAAGGTGTAAAAGGAAATTTTTTTTAAAGATGGAATCAAGAATAAAGCCAAAAAGAGACTCAACTCCACGCTCCATAGAGAATGTCAAGATCCAAAGGCTCAGATTCTGTCAAATCCATTACTGAAATCTGAGGAGAGTTCTACAGGGGTGGCAAACCGGTTGGTTTGGCTGGGTTGAACCAAACCAATTTGTTGCCAAACAGTTTCACCAGCCTTATAATAATAACAAGGTGGATCGGTTCTTTGATATGTAAGGCTTAAAACCCGAATTTAGACACAAGATTTGTTTCCATCGATTCTGATTTGAATAAGAATTTAAATCGTCACCGCCAGAAAGAAGAGGAAGCAAAGGTTTCATTTATATATGAATTTTTTCGAGTATTTTGTTTTTTGAAAATTATTATCACAAGGGTATGTTATTTTTCCAAATGTTACAAGGCATATATTCTACGACGTGACAAATGATATGTTTATTTCGATGATTGGAAAGAAAAGACATGACCTAAATTTGCTATATGTCAAATTTTAGAGTCTAATTCAATTAAATATCCTCCTTTAATTGGCATGGCTTCCCATTTGTGTTCATATGTGTGAACCAATATTCTAGATAATATACACTCTCCCAACCTTGAGCAGGTGCTAACAGATTAGAATAAAAACCCATAAAGATGGATGATTCAATTTGTCTAATGATTTTCAAAAATATGATTTTTTTTTTTTAATTTTAAAAAATCTTGTAGAAGTTTCATTGTTTTAATTTCCTGTTATTTCACTATCTAAAAGATGGAAAAAATGATAAAAATTGAAAACCCACTTCAAAAGAAGGGTTTGGAAATCAGGCATAACTAGAATCAGGTCGGCCAGTTCCAATCCGATTCTTCTAACCATGTTCTCCTTAAAAAAAAAATTAAAAAATAAAATAAAATAAAATAAAATTATAATAAGATCGACGAGAGAAACCCGGTTCAGGTAGGT
The DNA here is from genome assembly GCF_013358625.1 of Macadamia integrifolia. Taxonomy (NCBI): domain Eukaryota; kingdom Viridiplantae; phylum Streptophyta; class Magnoliopsida; order Proteales; family Proteaceae; genus Macadamia; species Macadamia integrifolia. The sequence goes on along the minus strand of NC_056570.1, from coordinate 31,870,899 downwards.
TAGGTGGACCAAGTTGAGACATTTTCAACCCTAAGCTCCACCTATATAATTTATGGTTAAGAGATTCCCAGTCCCATTTTACTTCTATGATGAAATATTTTAGCACAAGATGAGACTAGTGTAAATGGACTCATATCTACCAGTCAAGAAGGTTTGGTACTTTGGATTAATAATCACCAAACATATCGGTTGGAAAGGAAAGCTAGGAAGAAAAGGAAAAGATGAAAAAAAAAGCCTGTGGGATTAGAATTTTGGAATTGATGCTATACCACATTGCATGCCTTTCTATAATATAGCTTTACTTTTCAGAGAGTGTTCGTGAGGGAGAAGGTTTATCAATCTTATGGAAGGCCCAGCTTGGGATACTCTCATGGCCACTGAATGAAGAATTTATCTCTTAAAAAGGCTTAAAGGTCAGTGCTATTCCACACAGATAGTCATCACTAGAGCAGAGAACAGAAGGGTATAGGCCAAGCTAAAGACTAAAGAAAGAGATAAAGAGATGATAGAATCTTGTTGTGTCTCCCCAACAGTTACTAGTCATATAACAAAGCTTCCTTTTTCATTCACAAATGTATTCAAAGTAACCCAACTTATACTTTCTTTTTTAACTTTCAGTATCTTTGTGTTTGGGATAATTAAGCTAGATAGTACGATCCAGACCTAATAGGCTTAAAATCCAATCATTCATATCAAGTGATTGTAGCTGTTGGTCATGCATAGTCGAGTATGAAGCTTAAGTTTAAGCTATCTTGGGTTTTGCAGAAAATGTGTTTTGAGTTAGTCAGGTGTTTGTCATTAGTAAACTCTTCATAGAGGAAAACCAGATGTAGCATCTTCCTAATCCATGAAATACTGGTGATTTTTCTCAATAATGGAGGTCTTGCTCACAGGTGAGCTGGCCGTGGGGTTTGCAAGGGGGCAGCATCCCCCTTGCCCATGTGGTGTAGGCCAGATTCCCCTGACTGAAATTTTTATACAATGGTCATTTTTGTACTTTCGGAGATTAGGGTTCTCTATATTGTAAGTTTGTAACACATCAAAACACTATATATATATATATATAAATATAGAGTTGATCTCGCAAGGAGAATTGAGGGTTAGAGTTTTATAATTTCTTCATCTGAATAATGGAAGCTTTTTCTATACACACACAAAAAAAAAAAAGGGAGAAAATGTGGAAGCTTGGTTATCACTTGGCTATGAGGGTTGCAAGGGGGCAACATCCCCCTTGCCCATGTGGTGTAGGGCAGATTCCCCGGATTGAGTTTTTTATATTAGGGTCATTTTTGTACTTTCGGGGATTAGGATCTCTCCATATTGTAACTCATCAAAACACTAAATATATAGTTGAACTCTTAAGGAGAAGTAAGCGCAAGGATTTTGTAATTTCTTCATTTGAATTGTGGAAGCTTTGGTTATTTTTCAGACGTAGATGTAGCCTATCTTGAGTGAACCACGTAAATCATTGTGTTCTGTTTGTGTGATCTCTTTTTCGATTTTCTCCTGCAAATCACTGTTCCTTTATGTTGTTAATTCCTAATAGGTTGGCATAAGAAAAAAATGAGTGTCTTGTTGTGGGTGTAGATGTTGAAAGCAATTACTACAATGAGAGTGTTAGGGTTCTACATAGAAGCAATGATGCGATATCAAATGTGAAGACTTATAAGGACTTGAACATCTTTCTTTAGTTACTAACTTTGAGGGATAAGTTTTATTTGAGTTTGATCAATAGGTGGTATTAGAGTTGCGATGTGGCAACTCTAGTGTGCATCCTATAGATCTCATTAATAATCCCACATTGGATGGAGCCCGATGTAAAAGTTTATAAGGATTTACATCTTATCTCTCCTTAATGACTAGCTTTTAAATATGAGTTCTACTTGAGTCCCAACTCCCAACAAAGAGATAATAAAGAAACAAAAGGTAGTGCAAACTAGCAGAGTTTGTAGAGCCAAAGAATAAAATTTGGGGTGTGAACAGATATTTGGAAGCTTTTTGGAGAAATAGCATTAGGCAACCTGAGTCTCCACTCTCAGGTTCTAATTCCCACCAAATATATTGATTTCGTTTTCTTCCCCTTGAAGCTTTAAACACTCGTACTGAAAACTCAAGCAAACAAGAAGTAGGAGAAAATTTAGATCGAATATATCGATTTCGGTTATTTATTTATTTTCTCTCTTTTACTGTGATCGTGTAAGACCAAATGAATGATATCATTCTTCGCACCACCATTGATGTGGTTGGCATCGTGGGGACCCTCTCCCTATGTGTATATCTGATTTGAGGCTCTTCTTCATACTTTCTTTTAGCTTATGGAGTTTGTACATTCAATTGATGATAGAAGAGCTTGTGTCTGGACCTCTTATTTAGTTTACTGGGCTGAGCCAGTCAGGATAGGCCAGCCCAAATTGGTCTCCCCCTAACAACAAAATCTCACGGGCTGGTCTTGGTTCAACCTTATTTTTGAGGCCCAAAGTTGAGTTCAGCCGTGCATCCATTTCAAACAGAGAACTGGATCTCACTCCAAAACAAGATCATGATATATTTTAAAAATTTATCCATATTCGTATATAAAGGTAGCAAACTCGTGAAGCAAAGGTCATGGATTTAAAGGGGGGTAAGAGAAGGGAATCCGGATCAGGTTCACATCTCTAGTTTGTCGATTTGAAATCTATTAAATGAAGAGAGAGAAAATAGATTCTAAATTCACGGATCAGGGATGTACGAGATTGTTCTCATACGTAAATCCGATCCGCTCTCAAGAGAAGAGGGGAGACATATTTTTGTTCAAAGTGAAGAAAGGGTCATGGATTTAATGCTCGAATTGGAATTAACTAATTTTGATTATGCATGATTTTTTTTAAAGAATAAATGATAAATCTAGGTCATTTTTCTGATTTAGATGTGATATTTGTGAAAACAAGAGGAAGGAAGACTTGGATTCAAACAAAACATAATTATTTTAACATGAATAACCATAATTTTGATTTTCAATCTTCACTTTGATGAAATTTAATGGAATTGTTTTCTTACTTTAGTCACTTTTTTTTAGTGTAAACTAGATTTCAGTAAAAAAAGAAATCTCTTTGAATGGGAAAAGAATCGCCATGACACTAGAGTATTATTTTCCTCTAACATGGATTTTTTTTAATCGTATTTTTTTTCTCCTAATTTGACCATGCATGTGGGCCCCGTATGTATGGTACTGTTCACCGCACCACCATTGGTGTGTGGTGTGCAGATTTCCTTTGCACTGGCGTTGTGGGGAACCCTATACCTAGTTGTATATCTGATTTGAGGCTCTTCTTGAGATTTTTTTTAGTCTGATATAGAGTCTGTGCCATCAGTTGATGATGGAAGAGCATGTGTTTGAACCTTTTATTTAACCAGTTGAGCTGAGCCACTCTGGTCCAGCACTAATTTGTGCTCCCCTAATTGGAAATTTTGATGGACTGAGCCTGGTTCGACCTTATTTCTGAGGCCCAAAATTAAGCTCTGCTGCTCAACTGAGCCCATTTTGGAAAGAGAACTGGACCCCACCTAAAAATTATACCGTGGCTATAGTTCCTCTTGCCTAACCAACCATAGGCACTCTCCTATAAGCTCAATTCAAAATTTCCTGGCGAGCTTGTTCAATTGAATCCTCTTCCAGATGTCTATAAGCATGGAAATAGAAACATTTGGTATGTGAAAAACATCTACATGGTACGTCGGTTCTGATGATTAGGCCCTTGCCGTGCATCGTGGCCTGCACGATCAAAATCAAGAGTTAGGGTAGATTTCATCCGATGCAGGTTGATTTGTAACTGATTCTAGCTGATTCTGATCTTGTTTTGTTATTAAAATCGAGAGCATTGGGACTACTGCTTGGTTCCCAGTTACTTGATGAATAAAGGTATCCTCTCCATCTACCAATCTACATCTTTGCGTTCTGGCAGAGAAGAAGTAAGGGATTGTAAACGATTCGGTTAATAGAGTGGTTAATAGAGTGGTAGTATTCCCACATAATTACACAGGTGGAAAAAGAGATTAATGATTGGTAATCCATAAGGGAACTAACTAGGGCCTCTTTGGTATCATTTATGGAACTTGTTTCTATTTAAAAAAAGTTGATAAAGTACAAAAACCAAAAAGAGATCAAGAGTCATTTACGTGTTTTGCCAAAATTGATTTTCAGTTATTTTTGCGTTTAACTTTAATGAGCACTTGTTTGAAGTCCAAATATGGAGGGGTAAAGTAGTCATTTATTTTGTAATTAGAAATCCCAAACCCTTTGCCCCCTTTTCTTCAATCCAAAGTTGAGAAAGATAATTCTAAGAAAGATGGGTAAAGGGAACATCTCTTCATCGATTTCTTCAATAAACCATTTTTGTCAAATAGTTACCAAATTATTTTTATATTTTGATAAAAATAATTTCATTAATGATTTTTGTTAAATAGATTAAAAAAAAAAAATTGATACAAAAAGGACCCAAGTCATCTGACCTTACCAAATAGGCAGAAGAATATCTAAGGACATTGAATGATAATACATGATTTTGGGTAGGGGTGTCAATTCCTAAACCGAACCGGTAAAATCGGTCGGACCAAACCAATAACAACACGGATCGAACCGAACCGAACCGAAGCCTTATTGGTTCGGTTCAATTTCGAGTATTGCAACCTCAAAACCAAACCGAACCGCACAGAAAACCAGATGAATCCGAAATCAAACTGAAACCGACTCAAAACCCAGACCGAAACCGAAACCAAACCGGTAAGAAACCGAAACACTCCAAAATTCATTAAAAAAAATTAAAATTTGCATAGTTTTGTATAAATTTGTATGGAAAGTCGAATCCAAACTAGACCAAAAACCAAAATCAACCCGGTTACAAATCAATTTAAGAAACCGAAGACAAACTAAAACCAAACCGCATCGAAACCGAAACCGGAATTTCCTTATTGGTTCGGTTTCGATTTCGGTTTCAACTTTTCCACACCAAAATCGACTCAACCCGGATTGAAACCGAGCCGGACCGACCGATTGACACCCTAATTTTGGGGAAGGAGTGATTATAGAAATAGCACCATCACATACCTTTAGTCCCATTGAAATTATTAGGTGAATGACTGTAAAAAAAAAAGTAAGGAAGAGAAAACACAAACATAATGATGAAAATGACATAAATTATACACTTTGTGAGGAAATGATTATGATTATGAATCATTTTCAATTAAACTTGATTTGCGGATTCAACAACTTTTTACATGCTCGAGGTAATTTCTTATAACCTAATCTTTTATCAGTACATGATCAAATCCCACCCTCCCTATAGGCCTATACCCTACCTCCTTTCCCTCTGTTTCTTTGCAAGAAATTTGGGGTCAAGCACATGTTGAACCATGATTGAGGGGATAAAAGCTTGTCACTCCTTGATATAGGATTTGACCATGATTAGAGCTTGATGGTATTATTAGAAGCACTGTTCAAGAATCGATTAGAATAACTCAGAACCCTAAAAATAAAAAATTAGGCAGATAAGGTTCATATATTTCTTTCTATTATATTATCAGATCTCATATCTCATAGACTACTGATTCTAGACCGCATATTTCATTTAAGATGTGGAGTTTGAATGTCTTTCATTATTTCATTCATTGATAAGAATTAAGGGGTCTAGTTTAATGTAAAGTAGTCCTTTTGACGTACCATTTTTACGTACATGGTAAGTAAAAGGGCAGTAGGAAATAGAACAAAGGGTGCCATAGCCAAAAAAATGAGAGAATTATTTACTTCTCTAATAAAATCTATTTTCCCCTCTTTTTTCACAATAACTCGAGATCAAATCCTATAAAGATGATCAATTTTTCTCTTAAAATAAATTTAATATGGGATGAATTACGTTATGAAACAACCATATCTAATCGGGATCAATTGAAGCCAATTTGGATTTGAATCAATCAAAGAATCAACCAAAAAATCGATTGATCCAATTCCAATTCCTTGAATAACCTGATTAGAAGGGTTTGGAACATGGTGTTAAAAAGATATGTTCCATAGGTTAGGAGGTTTGGCGGCATGTCAAGATGATTGAGAACCTTAATTAAGTTGGATTTTTTCAAACATTCACTTTCTTTTGTGCATAGAGAAGGTGACATGCCTAGATTTGTGGATAGCATCCCACAGGGTCTCCCAAAGTTGTATAGCTCAAGATGCCTATAGGATTGGATGAAAAAGAAAAAGGGGAGTTGTTTGACTATGAAGGGAATAAAAACCATTTCAAGGTCATTTTCCAATTCCAAAAGCCATGACAAAAGGAGCAACTACAAGCTGTCATGATGAGAGAAAATATTCCTTAGCTTTCTCTTAAGAAAATCTTCATATTATCATCTAGATTTTAGAGAAAAGGTCTTTTTTTTTTGGTAATGAGAGAAAAGGTCTCTCACTGTTTATGTTAGGGTAGAAGAGAAGGTTTCTTTTCAAGCCTGCGCTAATAATATCAAAATTGAACCAATTGTTTATTAAAGCTCTAATTTGATTTTAGAATAAGTAGTTTTTTTTGTTAATTGATTGGTCTCGAATTAACCGATTAAACCAATAGACAACTGATTAAGATTGAATGCACACGAATCCTCGGAACTAGACTGCTTTTAGAGGTTAAGACTTTAATTAGTTCTCTATTGTTATTGGTGAACTCTGATCTCAGTTTAATCTAAGAAGTCTATGGTCGAATATTTTGAGTCATTCATATGGGGTAATTTTATACTTTCAGGGATTATAGTTTCTCTATTTTATAAGACGTCAAAATGCTCTGTATAGAATTGATCACGAAGAGACGAGTGAAGATTCGATTTTATAATTTCTTCATCCAAATAGTGCAAACTATGATTATTGCTCATTTGTGACATGGTTCATCTTGAATGAATCACATAAATCGTTATTTTGTGTCTATATAATTTTTATTTTCTTCTAATCATTGCTCTACTGTATTGTTTACTCCAAACAACTAATCCTTTCATTAAAGCAGCTCTTAAACCGTCATCCAATTTAGGTTTGAAAGTGTGAATATATATATATATATACACAGGGAGAGGGATAGGTATGTCGTCGATATCAAGTATGTTAGCGGATAGCACCAATAGAAATACATAATAGAGTATCATTCAGAAAGAATATGAGAGTCATTTCAAAAAAAAGAAAAGAGAAATAGACACAATGAATGCTAACATATTTGATATTGACGGTATACCCAACTTTTTTCCATACATATATAAATTCATGCAACTGAGTTAACTAAGAATGCACTTTCACAAATATCAATAAGAAGATTAAAAGAATACTTTTTCTGGCCCCCAGGGTCTCATGACAATGACTCGTGATATATGTCTTGACCAACTGCCCAACCAAGAATGGCCAAGATAACGTCTGAATGGCAATAAATGACGTAGTAGCTGAACCACCTGTCTGACACAGAATCCAAAGTCAAGATCCATATTCTCTCTAAGGAGATGGTTCTCAAGACTTCTCCCAGTCAAGAAGTAAACATGAAATGCTTGGAAAGGTGGGACATTGTCTTTATGCCTACTCCTTGGTTTCATGTTATATCACACTAAACTGCTCATTATCCTTTGGGGGTCTTTAAGCTCAATTTGCTTAACCCTAGCCTTGTGAACAAAAATACTTCTCAAGTAATCCAACACAATATACCTTCCTGAGTTCACTTAGGTAATCCTTTTATGTTGGCCATAATTCTTCAGCTTTCTTGGAGGAGAATAGGTTGCTATCATATTGCTCACATCATCTTCTCTTTGGGCACTTGAGGATGCAGGGAGAATGGTATCACATGGGACCCACATGGTAGATAAAAAACCCTATGTGAGGGCAATAGCACACTGGAACTTTTTCCTATCTCTACTCAGGTCTCTAATCTTACAAGGATTAGCTTATTATACTAATTCTATTTCTTCATTACACTTGGCATAGCAGGATTGTAAACCAGTGTTTAAGGGATAACCTATGTCCCACAACTGAAAGCACTCAGAGCTCCTCTAGAAACTTTGACTCTACTTTAAGCACAATAACTTTGGATGCCAAATTTGACAAGTGGCAATGAGATTAGACAATGATATTATTAAGTACCAAATGCATCATTTTCCTCTTCATGAGAAAATCTCTATCCAACTTATTTAAATAAAGACTAATTTATTTTTCTCTTGTCACTTGATAGAACTTTCTCACAAGAAAACAAACTGCTGACTAAGAAAGAAATAGCTAGACCCACTCTGGGAGAGCCAATCCCCCATAAATCGTCAATAAAAACAATTAATTAGAGAGAGAGAGAGAGATTACAGCCTTCATCACTAAAGTTAGAATTAGGCTTCACATATACTCTTTGAAAGCCCATACCTATTAATCCAAACAACTATGTTCTTCCACATTAAATCCTATAATTTTAATCAAGTATGTTTCAAATTGGGTTTTCATTATTGTACTCAAATATATCGAAAAAATAATAAAAAAAATCAATCCGGTGCACGAGGCTCATGTTAATGTAAGATTTGGCAGTAAAATTGGCAGGGGCAAGTGTGTTCGTAGCCTTACCTTGCCTCGCAGAAAAGGCTGTTTTCAATTTTTGAACTTTGACTAACAGGTTGCAATAATGCAACTTAACTTTCCAATTGTGCCACAGGCTCACCCACTTAATCGATATATTGAAACTTGAGCGAAAATTAGCTACAAAGGCGGGAGGACAAAGAGTAGTAAGAATCTAGAGGTTTTAAATTTGTAAGATCTCTGGACCCTACCCATCAAGCATCTAACAAACATTAAACTTCCCACTAAAATTAGGAGAAGAAAGGGAAAATTATGACACAAAATGAACCATTAATTTAATTACACTACACTAAACAAGATCAACATATCACACCAAAATCTGGAAGCCTTATCATGGGAGCTCCCAAAGTCAAGAAGACTAAATACTACAACTGGAAATAGTTCAGTAAAAAGGCAAGCAGATCAAATATTAAAAAACATACACAAAACCCACTCTTGTTCCTACAATAATTACAGATTTCCAATATCATAACCTCCATGACCATCATCATCATAAGCTTATCTGGTCAGAAGAGGAAACCATCTTTCTTGGAAGGAAGACTGATAAGAGATCATGAACAAGAGGAAGACCAAGAGAGCTCCAACACCCCATGGAGTACCACCAGCTCTATGCACTGAATCTCTCTCACCTGGCAAAGAGATGACAAAAGGAACCCTTCTTCTATCTTCACTTGATAGCCAATGAACCACAAGCAACAACAGAAGAGGACACAACATCAGCATCAGCTTGAACTGAATCATCAAGTCCTCAAACATGGATTCATAGTTGATATACCATGAGAAACCCAAAAACAGTAACAGTATAACAAAGAAGAAGCACAAGTGTAAGGATACAGGAGGCCACTGAGAGTATGGGGAAGAATAATAACCATTAGCCATATCTTCTGTGTAAAGCTTGAGAGGAGTTTAGGAAGAAGCTTTTATGATTTCAGAATGGAATGGGTCTTTGAGATAAGAAAGTGGAGGGAAGATTGGTTTCTTTATATAGTGGGTTATATTAAGTACTAGATCTCTTGGGGAATATTTTAGTAATAAAAAAAATGGTAATAAGGGTTGTGTAGCTTTACTTCGATTATAGGGATTCCACCTTTTAATGATCCATGGGGATTCTTCCAAGGACGGTGAAGAGCTTTACAAGTTTACATGGTTGAGATTCATGTTTCAAGTGGGTGGTCAATGAGATACTGCCACGTACCACCGACCAAGAAACCGTGGACCAGTTTTACAGGAGGGAGAAGAAAGGAAAGTATTAAAAAATAAAGATAGGCATGGTGGTCCATGTCATTACCTCCCTTATTTTCAGACTTTTTAGCTGCAAAAAATCGTTTATGTAAAAAGCTAAACAAAGCATATGAGAGAGTAACGGAAAATTAATAAAATAAAAATTAAAAAAGAGGATATTATGTGTAGGGTCTTGACTTCTTGTACACTAGGTGCGGATTCCAGTTGGTATGGTCCATATAAATGATGGGTCTAAATCATTTGATTTTACTTGGATCATCATTACATTATGAGATGACCCATTAGGATCCTTTTGTTTTTTTCTTCTAATGATGCTGGATCTGTTGTTAGAACCTGTTTAGGATTTGGGTAGAGGAGGATATTAGTAGTTTATTTATTTAATAATTACTTAGGTTAGGGTTGCATTCTATCTTTAGTATTAGAGTTTGGTTCCAATATTATAGATTTAGATTGTGTTACATGATTAAGAGATAAAGAGTTAGATTTTTGCTTCTATTTCTGTATTTGACTATAATTAGGAAACTTTCGATTTCATTTTTATAATTATGTTTGTAATTCAATTCATTAGACAGATTTAATAATAGAATGAATTGAACTTTTGAGTTCCTTCGTAGCTTGTATTTTGTGCTTTCGAGGTTTGAGTTTTGTATAAGATCCTTGTACAAGAACCATTCTTGTATAGTTTTTTAGCCCACACATGGAATCCATTTGTTATTTTTTCCTTCCTTACAATAACTCTTCTCATTGCGTGGATTTCATGTGCGGATAAAAAACTGTTCAAGCTCATATTCTCTCTCCCCCTTCCTATACCATCTAGTTATTCTCAACTTCCTCGGTTCTCCTTTATTCTTCACTTCTTTTCTTTCTTTTATTCTTGTGGTGTATTCAAGGCTTCCCATATTATTGTTATTGTGGCTACAAATCGGCCTATGAACACTAGCTTAGCAAAATGAATCCGTCCAGGGCCTCACGAAATCTCTCTCCTCTCCCCTATGAAATTACACATCTATTCTTTTTATTGGGAGTAGAGAGAGTTAAGACTCAAGGAGCATTAATGTGGAGAGTCTCAATCCCTTTATTATATTAGAAACTAATAATTAATTCTAATGGTTAATCTACACAGGTTGATTGGGAAAGAACAGCAACAAAAGACACTAAGAGTATGCTCTGTACTGAAGTGGCCCTTCAGTGAATGGGGCGTGGGTATCCTAACATCACTGTTTCTAGCTATGATACCATTTTACCACACCTCATAGGTGTGAGTCTCTATTCCCTTTACTCAAAAGAAACCCTCCCCCCTTTTTTTTTTCCTAGGCTTATTTGGAAACTACTTTAACAAAGTTAAGCCAGCTATCACCTTGAGATCCTCATTTCACTTGTCTTACACCCCTGGCTAAATCTGGTTCTAACATTGATGGATGGGCTAGTCTATGCCTTTATCAATCTCATTTCACCTTTCCACACCATGAGTTATGGTGTTTCAGGATCTATGTGTTGGCACCAAAAGCATCTTTGCCACTATGACTTATGGTGTTGCAGGATGTGTTGACAATTGACACCAAAAGCCAAACAAGTCCTGCAAGGTGTGCAGCATATAGTGGATAAACGATTCAAGAGGACAGAAATGTGGTTGAGCAATGCAAAGCTGATCCTTTGGTTAGAGCAGCAGAACCAAAAAAGATGGTCTCTGGAGATTTTTAACCTTTTGTTATCTATTTCTAACTTCCCTTGTCATTTGGATGTCAAACTAACTTTATAATAGATGATTTCTCTCTCTCAGTAGCTTCTTGATTAGCTCACTAGCTTAGTTGGATTGAACTTCTATGTCAATAAGGACGTTTGTAATTTACCTCTTAGTTTTCTTTTGCTTTTTCATTAAAAAAATAAAGGTTAGCCAGGGAATCCAATAAAGCTCTCAGGCCCCTCACAGACCAAATAAAAAACTAGTGTCCGTCCATCACCAAGGAAGGATAACTAGATAAGACCACTCTCTCTCTCTCTCTCTCTCTCTCTCTCTAGATCAATCAATCAATAAAGGTCATGGGAGTATAAGACAGTAAAAGAAAAAGCAAACGGTGGAAGGATGGAGATGGTTCCACTTTCATCAACATTCTCCATAATGGTTTTGTCAATTTATTTTATGGTTTATTGTTGGATTAATGCATAGAACATAACTTGTACAGTAATTTTGATCGGTTCAAAATTGGACCTGTTGATTTGGATTGAAATCGGTTATGATTGATCTTGATTTTAGTTATTTGAGAATGATTGATACTAAGGTTCTTAGGACCACATCGCTGGATTTTAGATTTGAGGAATTGGGGGTTTTGAGGTTGATTCAGGTCAATTTCATTCTTATCCACAGGGATGGACCAATTCAATCCTCCTATTCCAAATTTTAAATCCTTCAAGGGTCATGCTCATACCCAATTGCCAATGGCCTAGAGAAAAGTCATGGAGAAGTGGAGGCATGGTTTAATAAATTGGAATTGGATTAGTTGCATCATTCTTGCTGATCTGAATCGGTCTATCAAGAAAAGATTTCTCGAATTCAGGCCATTTCTAGTTAATTCTGGCTGAATTGGAACCAAGATCAATTGTCCAATCTCGTCGCCTATTCCACTTATTTGAACCTTTTGTGGAGGATCATGCACATATAAATAAGGGAGAAGGATAGACATAACACTCATAAGCTAACAGATGGCACCAATAGAAACGTAAGAGTTGACATCTTATAAGAGGGGCATAGGAGTTATATCAAATAAAGAGAGAGACATAGCGGGTGCTAGCTTGTGGTGTACCCAGCCTTTACCCTATAAACTAGGATCATCACAATTGTGCAAAACTACAAATGTAATATTGTGTGGATAATTATTGATCCACTTGTCATTAGTAAGATAATGATGACCTTATTGAAGTATTGATTAAGTTTTTTTTTTTTCTTAATTAAGCTGATTAGGTTCTCTTGCCTTTTGAGAGTAGGTTGAGCTCTTTTAGGTTATGCTTATTTCTATCTTCTTTGTTCCCATACAAGTGGCCTTCTACTTTTCCTTTTCAAAGGTTGGAATTAGCTTCATTAGTTCGTCAATGAAAATGAAAGGAACCAAACTTTGGGATCCACCTGTATTCGTTGCACATTACTTGCTCAACACAGCCTCTGCCCAACCTCAATCTTCAACGTTGATTAATGTTTTGCTTAATTTCTATTTGAAAAGCAATCCTCCTCACCTGTTGCTTCCTTTCATTTTCATGTTAACTCTTATATTTTCCTTCCACATGGCCAATCCTCCTCATCTGTTTGTATGTAATATGACCTAATTAATAATTTGAGTAATAAAA
>NC_056570.1:31853750-31857699 GCF_013358625.1 Macadamia integrifolia | reverse complement strand
AAAAAAACCATTTTAATAGGGTGTGGGATTTTACTAGTTTTATATTAATAAAACTAAATCCCTTCTTTAAATAGAAGTCAAACTCCAAAACTTATGGTGGAGGTTTTAATTACTTTTGATCATGGGAATTTATAATGTAATTTAAGGATACTATTCCCGTTATGCTCGCTTACCTTCATATGATCTAACATGATTTCTGACTTTCTGTATTGTTAAATAAAAAAAAATAAAAAAAAAAAGGATTTATTCGATAGCCTTCTTTAAAGATAAGTTAATGTTAATCTTAACACTATCCTTCTTTAAAGATAAGTTAATGTTAATCTTAACACTATGCTTGGCAGGATAGGCAGTTTTTAAGTTTTGAACCTATGACCAATATGTCACATTGTGCTACGAGCTCACCCACTCTATACATGATCATTATTACTCCCCCTATTTGTTAGAAATCCAAAATACCCTCCATTGTTTCCTTGATACCTCTCTCAGGCCTTAGCTTTATGTTGTACAAGCCACAAAACAAACAGGGTTCTCTTTTGAAATATAACTATCAAATGAATCCGGACCAGGTCCTCGTACAAGAACATTATCGTACGATGCCTGTTCCACACTTGGATTCCATTTATTCTATTTTCTTTCAACTGGTTCTCATTTTGAGTGGAATCCAAATGTGGACCAGGCATAGTACGAGAATGGTTCTCATATGAGGACTTGATCCAAACTCTTATCATATGTAAAGAAAATGATCTTAAATGTGATTTATACTTGAGCACTTGAGAAAGCAAAGGCATCTATGGAGAGAATCCGCATCCCACAGAATCGAAGAAGAAGCATAATAGGATTCATGTAACCAATCCCATTTAGTTTACATGTTTTATTTGCTCAGACTTTTCCTCTATTCTAATTAGTCTGTTGCCTTTTTAAAACACAATTCTCTAATTATGACTTGTTTTACTGCTATACCTTATATCTAGAATATAAATCTTAATCAGTTGAATCTGAAAGGGGTATATAGTCTTACTGAATCACACCTCCACACTGCAGTTTACTTACCTAGAGTTGATTCAAACAACCATTATAAGAACCATCTCAAATCTGTGAAAGCATCTCACCAGGTTTTACCTCAAACTGCGGGGTTGCCTCGGCATCCAACCTCGCTCTGTTGCCACCTGGTGTGTGGGGAAGGGGCATAGGTTATTTAATCTTCATAGGCTATATTCTACCAGGGTTAGTTTTAGAATAAGATGAGCAAGAGGACAATTTGAAGGATAGTCACCAATAGCACAGAACAATGGGGGAACCAAATGAATGGAACATCCTCAACTTGCACAATACAAACTTTTTTTTTCATGGCAATTGCAGACGACAAACTTGATTTTTCACGTTTTTCTTCCCTTTTTTCCCCTCATTCTTTATTTTCTCTCCACTTACATATGTACCAGGTATTGTAGCAATACTATTGAAATTGCTTTGTCGTGGTAGAATCGTTCAAAAACTCAGTTGTGTCCACGAGCTACAATACGCGATCATCTTTGTCTACCCCATGGGATTTTTTGAGCTTGGCCACCAGAACCCACATATTGGCAAGCTCATTCTCAAGATAAGCTTCTCTTTGTTTGGATTCCTCCACCTTCTTTTGAAGCTCTGCTTCTTTTTGATCCTTTTCCATCAAGGCAGCTTCATAGGACAACTCCCTCTCTCGATTCATGGCAAGTTCTCTCTTGACATCTGCAGCGAAACCCCCTTGATCATGGCGCCTGGAAAGACCATCCCTCTTGTTATTTCTGCCAGAACCACTACCTCTACGCTGGCTAGGGGAATTCTGTTGCACAGCCAGCTCGGCAGCTAATCTCTCATTATGGTTCAGGAGTTTGGCAACTTCTTCCGATAATGCCTTTAGTTCTACAGCTGCCGCAGAAGCCAACCCTTTGGCATATGAGCTCTCTTCTGCCAGTTTCTGGTTTCGAACTTCTAGTTGATCTTTTGCTTCGGTTAGTTCAGTCACTTTCTGTTTCAATTCTTCAATCTTGGTAGCCTAATAAAAAATTTGGGTGTCATTAGCTCATTTGATTAGAATGAACAATGTAATGGAAATCCTTAACATAGCATCAAGCCATATAAGACAGGATTCAGGTTTCAGAATGATCACGATGAAACATATTTCTGTAAGGTTCCATGTGTGAACCATTGTGTGTGTAATACCATCTTCATAGTCAAGTACTCAAACAAGATAGGCACGTTGAATAAATATCTAATGAGGAATTTGAGATTTGAACAAAAGGGGTGTACCCAGTGCACGAGGCTCCCGCTACTACAGGGTTTGGGGAGGTCATAATGTACACATCCTTACCCCCACTTTGTGGAGAGGCTGTTTCCCGACTTGAACACGCGACCGCTAGGTCACATTGGAGCAACCTTACCATTGCGCCAGGGTCCACCCTCTAAAATTAGTTTCCCAAAATTAACACTGCAAGCTTCCAAAGTAGCATTTTTATTTCCTAAAGTAAGATCCACAGGAGGAGACTGGTATATAGGACTCAAAACATGTAGAAAACCCTAAGAAGCCAAACCAAAAGTTGCAAAATTAAGATGGGATCCATCTTATTAGTACAACAAGATGAAAGGGGTTCTTGTCTGGATGATATATATTTTTCCCACACAACTAAAATTTGCATACATTGTTATTCCCGTGAACCCTAGTTGGTTATTTCAATTCATTTAGCTGTATCTAAATAACAAATTTGATATAAAGTAACATCTGATACAGGACATTTGAATAACATCAAAAAACTTGTGCAAAAGTGTATAAATATCATTAGATTCTCTCTTTCATTATAAAAATAAAATTGTAGCACATGTAGGATAATATAAAAACACAAAAAAGCACACAGAACACAAACATACAGATTATTGACAGGGTTGTCACCTAAAGGCTGCTTAGATATCTAGCTGAGTGGCTGGTCAGACCTTGCCTACACATATGCTGCCTAGGCCCTTCAGAACCACCAGTTGCCTAAGTCACTCTTAGGTGTCACAACATCAGGACCAAGTGATAACCACTTGCTTTCGGATATTTTTGAGAGTTGAATAAACCGCCATATGGAAGTAAAAAACATTTTCAAAAGCTATGATAACAAAATGTAACACAATGAGAGCTAGGGGTGGGCTAAGTGGAAATCATCTTTATCTTGAATTTACAGAAAGCAGAAAGTGGGGTCGACGATCAGCATATCAATCTAAACAATTCAAGGACAGAAGGTAAATCCCAGACCAAGGAGAATTTGCAAAATAAATAGCAGGAGCTGGATCTCTTTTCACAGTAAAGGCCTGAGAATTGAAATTTTCAAAAGTAAAAAATAAGAAGTAAGCAGAACTACTAAGAGGAGCCATATTACAACAAAAGAAAGCATTCATTTTATTATGTTTGTCTAGCTCTAGCCAAAAGTCCAGCTCATCACGAGCTTTATCTGTGAACAACCATACAAAACCTGAATTACTAATAACAATTAATAGAAGAAGAGTCATGTTACTAAAAACCTGTTCTTGCAGGAGCAAATCTTCATTAGCATCTCTCAAGTCCAAATTATCTTTGCTTGCACAAAATTTCCCTTGGATGCTTCTCCCTTTTGTGTGCTGTTGTGAAAGT
The DNA here is from genome assembly GCF_013358625.1 of Macadamia integrifolia. Classification (NCBI taxonomy): domain Eukaryota; kingdom Viridiplantae; phylum Streptophyta; class Magnoliopsida; order Proteales; family Proteaceae; genus Macadamia; species Macadamia integrifolia. Next base: position 31,854,056 of record NC_056570.1, on the reverse strand, counting down.
GGCACTGCAGGACTGGAATTCGTCAACTGAAGTGCTTCAGACAGCTGTTGTTTTAAGACAGCAACTGTTTCTTGCAATTCTTCACAATCACGTATCTGGAGAAACAAAACATATGATGGCAGAACTTCTTATTCACATGCACACGCACACACATACGCGCACACACAAACAAAAGCACACACACATGTACCTTTTCATTAAGCTGCTCTTGAATTATCCTGTTGTCAGCAGTTTTCACCTGAACCAAATGAAGCAACATGATTCTTTGTACATGAATGAAGAATGATAGATTACAACCGACACCCC
>NC_056570.1:31835546-31853720 GCF_013358625.1 Macadamia integrifolia | reverse complement strand
AAGAAAGATGATAACTAAATAAGGTTACGCTATAATTCAGAGAAATAACAAATAGGGGAAATAGCCAAAATATGGCCCTGTCAAGAGAAGGCTCTCTTGATGGTTAGTGGTGCTACGTTCCACAACCATGTGGCAATTCTGACTGTTGCATAAGATGGCATGGTGTGGGTTAGCCATGTGTTAAATTTCAAAGCCGAAGTCAATGATATTACCCCACCCTTGGCCTCACCCCTAAATATTGGCATGGGCACTCTCCATAGTCCATGTCTGGTGTGCACCTTCTTGGTAGTCCTGAAATTTTAAAGCTTTATTTTGCTAGTTGGCCAGCTCCAATTGCACTAAAACTTGATACGTGAGCTTTTTTTTTTTTTTTAATGTCGAAAGCTGTTCCATACTTTGAACTGAAAGTTAGTGGCATTGTTTGCAGCCCATCAGCCCAATACCCATCATGTGTAGAATCCTCCCTCTCATAAAGTGATTAAATGGATATTGATGGCAGCTCCATTGGCAGTCCAGGGCCACCTGGAGTAAGGGGCATTTGGAGACCATGAGGGGTCAGTACTACTGGATTTTTCCGGTTCTATTGGTTACTGTGATTCAGTCACAGGAGTTGAAAGCAGTCGTACAGGGTACTGAGACTGCCCCTTCTACTTGGATGGGAACAATTTAATCTTAGAAGGAGATTTTAAAATGATGATTTAATGGCTTCAAGTAGAGATAAGACACAGGAGGTCCTGGAGATATACACACTTCATTTGGAAGGCCATAGTATTATGTGCCAACCAAGATTTATCTTTTGTAATTGAAAGATGCAGTCATCCAAGTCAATAGCTGATGCGTTGGCTAAGTGAGAGGTTACAGTAGGGAATTTCTGAAGTTGGGATCTTAACCAATTCTTAGTTCCTATTGAGGGTTTATTGTTTTACCAGCCTAGTTTCCTACTTCTTTTATTAATAAACTTTATTATTCATCCCCAACCCCCCCCCCCCCAAGAAAAATAAATAAATAAATAAAAGCATCTTCCACAAGATTCATAATTGACTTGAATATTCACCGGTTCAGGAATTTATCATTCTTTTCATACTAAACCTTTTGATTCATAGTTTTCAGTTTGTTATGTCTTCTACATAAATAACTGCTCTTTTAATGGGTCAATTGAGATGTCCAGATCTGGTGAGGAAAATTGCTACAATAGACTAGATGCTACAATACTAATCTAGAAGCAGAAATGGAAAAAAGGCACTCAGTCAATTTGCATGCTGACTTGTAACCATAGTTATCAAGGCGAAAATGTGACAGAGCGATGGAGGATAGTTTTAAAAAAAAAAAAAAAAGGTGACACCAACTAGGTGCCAAGGCATTGCCTAGGCGACCAAGCACCAGTCCAGGCTGAACCACCTTATCGCCTAGGTGCCGTCTTGATAACTATGCTTGTAACATTAACTAGACTGAAAGTTATGACAGGATGAATCGTTCAACCATATTTTCTTGCTATACCTATGATCACATACTGGTGAGATTTATGAATTTGCATATGAGTTGAGTCAACTACATTGAAATATGCACTTTTTACATAGCCACCTCACAATTGGCATACCTTTTGTTTTAAGAGAACAATATCATCTTCTGCCACGTCTTTTGGCCGCGGAACAGTACCAATGCCCCTTTTCAGTTGTTCTAACTCTTCCTTCAAATTCCGAATCTCACTTTGATATTTCTTGATAAGTGACTTTTCATCAATTATCTACAGTTGAAAAAGATTATCTCAGTTAAATATCATGAACAGATACTGCACAAACAAAAGAAAGTTGGACGGACTATACCTTGTTTTGTGATGCTTGAATTTCAATATGTTTTGCACGATGGGCAAACTTCATTGTGTTGTGAGTTTCCTCTGAATTACTTGATGCGGGAGTAACAGTACAAATAAGCTGTTATTTGAAAGAGTGAAATAGATAAATAAATACCAGAGAATAATCTCCTCAAGAGCCATGATTAAAATAAATAGAATCATAGATAGTCTTTGTGGATCGAATCTGCGTCATTAAACTACCTTTCGTCACTCAATTATATAAATGATGGCAATGGGGTGGGTTAAACGGGGGGTGCCCAACCCTTCTTGGTCAGGTATATGACCGAAATTGGGTTAGCTTAAAGGTAAGGTCTGTTTTCAAAAAACTTAGGACCCGGACTGCCTGACTCAACCCATGAGGCCTGCTCCAGCTGCCTTGTAAGATTGGTAACCCAAGCACATTTCACAAGGTGGGGCAGATCCAGGTTGAGAAATATTTTAAATGGGTTGGGAATGGAGCAGATTCAGTATCATGACCTACATCCCTTATTGCCATACTTAATTATATAAGAGCTTGTAACAAAATGATAGTATCAGGAAGGCTTACAGATACACGCCCACGTCCACTTAAAGAGGACTGAAGGAGTCTGGTCAGTTTAGAGTCTCTATAAGGTATGTGAGTGGCCCTCCCATCCGTTAATTTTGATATAACCTGCAATTCTACATGCAAGATCTTAGAAAATTCTTCAATATTTATATGTAGAACCATAAGATGTAATAAATTAAGTAAACAGAAACAAGCTGACACAATATTGCATGTTCACAATTGTAAGAATTGATACCATAGAGGGAACACCAACAAGACATTCAGATGTTGAAAAGATGGGACCAAGTCCAAGCAAGGATTTAGCGCAATAGAGGCAAAAAATTAAGCAAATTAAGGTAGTAAGGAAAAAAAAAAAAAAATTACTTGTGGAATGGTAAATGAATCAGGTCTAGATGGAGTGAAAACATAAACCAAAACTTAAATTTCGTTTGCCATGTGTACTGATCCAAAATGAGGCACAAAGTGAAATTGCGTTTTCATTGATGGTAATTTCAATTCAATAAGTCGAAAACAGTTTGGGATTTACAAAAATTAGTGACCATTCTTTAGTTGGTGGACAATGCCGGTAGTTTGGGCAACAGAGGCAACGTATCGTGCTGGGTGTGCTTGAATCATGTCTAAATTGGAGCTATGCTGAATTTGCCTCGATCCAAACATGACCTGTTCACTAAACATGTCAATGCACCCAAAAACCAATAAGCATGTCTTTTTTTACTCAACCTACCACACTGATAATCACGTCAAGTGGTCACATCAGGTTGTGTAGTTCTGCCTATGGAAGAAAAAAAACTTCCTGGTGCAGGCCCAAAAGAAAAAACCCCAACTCGTTAGGGATATGCCGGCTAACTGCTCTTGCATTCCTGATTTTTAGGAAATGAATCTCCAGACCTTCTGAAACAGATGGGACCTCCCACTCCCCCAGACTGGGACTCACTCGGATAGCGAACAGGACGGCCTGGAATGGGAATTCTACTTCAATGGGGTTTGTTATCTAGAAGAAGCGAAGAGGCCAGTCCAGTGTGAGATTCATTTTGATGAGATTGATAGATTGTCCCTAATTAGTCATGTAGTTTACAAAGAATCAGAGATAGAAGAAAGTATAGGGAAAATCATATCATAAAAGTACTCGGTTGGGGTAACTATTTGAAGTAAATTTAAAGAAATATATGTACTCCCAGATTCATGTCAAATGACCACTTTCAGTTTGATGGAGTTAAAAAATCTCTACAAATAATGATAAGAACTTAAACTCTGAATATCATAAATAGATGGAGACAAACTACTGGGCCACACCTGAATAATGTTCACATGTAATGCATATTGCACTTATTTATAGTTTTCACAGTCAAGAAGCTTGAAAATCAAACATATAACAGAAATTACAAAACCTCAACCATATAATAATTTGTTTATCAATCATGTCACATCACATTGATTCAGGTTGGGGGATTAAAATCCAAAGAGGCTTAAGAGCCCCATCCAGTCATGAGGAAGCTCTTGGCTGGCCTTTAAGGACCCCTTTACGTATGGATTGATCCTAGACTGAATAGGAATAGGAATCTCCCCCACCCCTTTTCTTCAAAGCCAAACTATGCCATTAGATACAGAAAATCTACAAAGAAGGTCTCCAGTCAGACCTAATGTCAAATGTAGACATGCTGTATAGCCCCATTGGTCTTGCAATAAAATGCAAATTTTTTCCACTTTTTCCAATCAAGCAGAACTGCTTGCTCAGATGTCTGGATTCCAAGTCTGGAGGATTGATTTCCTCTTCTCTAGTTGGAGTCCTTGTGGTCAACTTCCCCCGTAAGCCACCGATTTACTAATAAACCATGGCAATAGGATAATATTAATATCAGTATTAAATTTCCAGACAATTTTCTAATCAAGTGCAGATTCCAGCATATAATGTTGATCAATTATCGGGTTTTGGTTCTGTTTACTACTCTTTTCTAATATCTGATAATATTTAAGTACACCCCTATTAGTTTGCATATTTCAACTCTAATTTTCTTGCATCAATCACTATTAAATCTTCAATGGCAGCCAATCAATTTTCCTTTTAAAGGACTACTCAACCCATCGGAGAAAACAATATTTCTCCAACTACACAATCTACAGTTGAAGTTTCTTTAGTTTCTCTTTTGTTTTGGTTGCTTTGTTTTAACTTACACTAGTTATCATACCATTAAAAACATCCCTTCACTTTTCTATTCTTTTTTTTATTGTTCAAAATTAAGGGTGTTATCCCTAGTGCAACTAGTAATGAAATCCCCTTTCCTATGCAGCACATTATGTCTATTCATGTTGTGTCGAATTTATCTTATCCCAAACCCAACAACTTCCCATAGTCTCTTTATGTTGGCTTCCCCGATCTTCTCAGAAATAGGTGTTGCTTTTGGGGGAGCATAGTACCATAATTAAACCAAATTTTTGTTTTTATTTTAATGTCATGAAGATTTTCATTTGAGTTTCTTTAAAACAATTTAGGATATAGATTTTTTCTGCAGTTTCTTTTAGGTGGTTACACACACAGATGACTAATGATTTACAATTATTTTTGTTGTCATTCATATAATGGTTCATTTTAAGATTGTCAGATTCCCTCTTATGAGGCATTTCTTGTTTTCTTCATCTATTGAACAAAAAGAGTTTTAAGTTACAGAAGATTGTTATTTAAATATTCAGTGGATTAATACCCACCTAGCTGATTGATAATGTGTATAAAGTATAAACTACATACAAGCATATCGTGTGTATTTCAAAATTTTTTTTGACTAGATGATGAAAATTAGTAGTCATGTGCTCTATATTGGATCTATACATTCTAACGATGATTCTTTCTCTTGTTTAATCCTGGATTCAAGAGAACATAAAAAGACTGGCTGACTTTCCTTTGGCATGGCATTTACTTAGTGTTGACCTAGAATGTAGTAGTTCCAACTTGAAGTTGTATGAACACCATGAAAAGTTAATGAACCAAATCCATAATCAGTATGTCATACAATATCCACATGCAGATTAAGACTTACAAAAAAAAATTCATAATTTACGAGAGGATTGGGAAAAAAAGTATAAGCAGCAATATACTTTGTGCAGGTTATCACATTCCAAATATGGAAATTACTAGTAAGATAACAATGATCAAGGCCTCACAGTTCCAAGGGTTAAAAGGCTTTTGTTGATGTATGATCCTTCTTTTCGCCGTATACCAGTAGTTTCAGCCCTAGCACTCTCAGAACCTGCCAGATCGATGAGGTTCTGCAGGTATAAGTAAATAAAGAAAAGACATAAGAAATCAATTGGACACATCTACATAATGCATATCAATATGAACAGGGTACATACACAACCATGATCATCAAATAACAGTAAAAGAAAACAGGAAGCAAGAGTACCAAACAAGCAAGCAACTACAGTAGGTTTCATGCCAGGATTCAGAGAGCTTTACCAGTTGTGACAAGTTAACTGCTTCCCCTTCGCTATTTTCACCACATGGGGTACTCTCTATTGTCTGTGAACAAAATAACTTAAAGAATTAGATTATGAATTAAAGGAAAGAGAAATGAAAATCTCAAAAATGGTAACATTTGTCAAGACAATGGTTTGCTTTGGATGGTGGTTTGAAGGTCAAACCTTACAACCACTAAGCCTGCTACTGCAGGATTATTCCTAATTGTCCCAAAGTGATATGGTGACAGAGCAAAATATCAAGAAAGTTCACCAAATGGACCAATCTGAATTCCTTGCTTGGATTTCTATTTTAGTTCAATCAACATGGATTGCAATTATGGACTGATTAAGCTTTATGAGTTTTAGCAATCAAAGATTCACAAATGGATCAACTTTGAAGGAAGATCAATCTGTCAAGACAATGCAAGTCAAAGGCAAATAAGGTCACAACAATCAAAATGAATGTATTGCTTATCAATTAGACATACTAAAGCAAGAGCAACATACAGTTGATTCAAAGTTGGAGGACATTAGTGAATGGCATAACGGCTGCAAAAGAATTGGGAATTCAGTCTCTCTGGATTGAATGTGATTCTGCAGCAGTGACAGTGGCGGTGTATGGTGGATCTATCCCTTTGTGTGTTCGACAAGACTGGAATTGTGTCAATGTATATCTTTCCTCCATCAAGTGGAAACTCTCGCATTGCTATAGAGAGCTAATCCGATTGCAGATTATCTCACAAAATTGGCTACAAAAAATGCATCTTCGTTGTAGAATCTGATTTTTCCCCCTTCACTCGGAATGAACTTTTGGTAGATGGGCAAGGTAGACCGACATATCGTATTTCAGTTTGACTGTCAGTGTTAAGTGAGAGGGTCCCCTGCTGATGGCAATGCTGAAGGGTGGGGGTTTTCCTTTTCTATTTTGTCACTATCTTTGAATTGGGTTTATTCCTTGTAATATCTTGTGTATTCTTGTTCTTGTTTTTCTCCTTTTTTTATTCTTAATACAAACCAACCTTTTAGAGAGAAAAAAAAAAAAAAATTCAAAGTTGGAGGAAGAAATTCCATCAAGTAGTTGTTATCTTCATTTCGCACAAATAAACAGACAGATGCATTGAGAGAGCCTTGCTGATTAAGTTGTTCTCTCATGCTTCAACATTTGATGTCAAGTTTTTCCTTTTCTTTTCCTTACTTCTTTTTTCCCTCCAACCCAATGGAACTTGATGCAAGAGAACCTTTAATGAGATGTTAATTTAGCGTTTGTGATAATTACAAATTTTACCTTTTTTCAGTAATCTAGATTTACTACTTACTTATTGATGCAGCTTGGCGATGGATTTAGGGAACTATCATTTAACTTGATTTTTATTTACCTTCCTTTATTGGTTAGAAATTAGATTAACAGTCTTTTATTTAGATTTGATTTTTATTTTAGTTGCTATCTAGGTTTAGTTTCCATTTTTTATTAGCTTCCAAAATTATGCCATTATTTTTCTTTAAATAGCTTTGTAAAGAACTCAGTTTTTAGATTTGAATGAATTTGAGAATTTATGTTTTGGTTGGAAACGATGGCTGCCATGGGTGGTTTCCCTTTCTCTCTCTTCTGAACTGTTTTCTTCTTCCCCTTCCCCTGACTGTCTTTTCTTTTCCCTCTGTTCTTCTTCTCCTACTGTTCTTTTTCTTCTTCCATTCTTCTTCTAGCTGGTTCTCTTTCCCAGCCCCTGTTCTGGGCGACAGTTGCTGCCCTACTGAGGTGTTTCGAGCTCCTTAATTTGTGAGTTGTTTGGGCTAAGGATTTGATCGCAGGAAGCCCTCCCCTAGGAGACACAAATCATCAGATTTCAGCTGCCGAAAAGTCCCTTTACGATCTGTTATCATACCTGCAACTGAGACTGACTCTGTTCTACCGCCAGGTTCTACTTCTGGTCATTCCCGCAGCCTCCCAGCTTGAAAATCCAGGTGCTTATCTTGTGGGATCAATAGAGCCTTTTCCTGAGAAGCTTCGCCTGAAATCTCAGGCCAAGCCGAGACCTGTCGGCTGAGCTCCATCGATCTGAAGCCTCTCCTTACCGTTGAGTTTTTACTCCCTAATGTAACCTAAAGGTAGAAGATGAATTCTCTTTTATTCTTAAGTAACCTAGTTTGTTCTATTTACAATTAACCCCCTCTTTTTTAAAACTTTGTTATAATATTTCCTCATTTCTTTACTAATACCAGAATACCCCTCCTCTTTTAATTTCTATCTCAGTTTGACCCTATTATCTATTTTCCTCTCTTTTAAGTGGTAGAGTTGAGCCTGAATTGACAAGAATGCCTGTACTTCTTTAAAAACTGTTTTAGTTGTTAATTGTGGGCCCCAAGCAATCCGATTACCCCGGATTCGCATCACTTATAGTAAGTCCAGACTCCAGAATTAATACCTGTTGAAAGAATGATTTTTAATAATTTTAGGCAATAAAGCAATGGAAGATAGTAAAAAATCAAGGCAACACCAACAAGGCACCAGTCTAGGCTGAGCCGCCTTGTCGCCTAGGCGACGCCTTGATAACTATGTTTTTAAATAAAATCTCATTTCTAGTCCTATTGGAAGCTTAATTTTTAATTGGGAATTTTCGAGTCCTAGTGGCACCAAGCAAGTTGGTTTCATTTCTTTACCCAAGTTGAATAGTCGTCCTCTAATATTAGTATTTGATGATGAAATTTTACAACTGTTAATGTTGGGCCCTCCCCTCCTCTTTCCCCTTGTTATTCTTTTCCTCTTGGTAATGAATTATTTATTCATCCCAAAAAAAAAAAAAATGTTGGGCCCATTACTATGGATTATTCCTTGCTACCCTACACCACAAGAGTAGACATGTTTCTGTTTCAAAACAAGACTTTTTATGTAGAGTACTATCGATATCACATTTCTATTTAGAGCCATTTGGATTGTCCAGGCCTGTGCCCAGACTTCAGACTGTTTGAAATGGTAAACACCAGGCCAGAATAATCTGGCCTCCAGTCTGATTTCAAAAGCAATGGGCAGCACCACATCAACCAAGTTCGGATAGTTCAGAATTCAGATACAGTGTGATCATTCTCCACAGACAGACACTCGCACCAAGCAAAAGACAGTACCCCCATCTCAATTCTTCTAAACACAGACACAAGTTCTTCAAGGTAACTTGAAAACAGCAAAACACACGCACAAAATACACAATTAAGATAATTTCTGGGTAAGATTTTGGATAAATTTAGCTTACCAGAGTAAATATCGTATGGCTTCTGCTGCTGAGTAAGTTGAAGTTTGTAGATCCTACATGCCTGTGTTCTATCATCAACAACAGAAGTTTTATCATTAAGCATAAGCAAGTGCTTTAGCAATAGATGTGGGATATCAAAATGCATGAAACCTATAAATGATTGATACAAGAATGAAGCTTTGATAGTGTACAAATTTTTCCAATTTTAAATCAATATATAACATGCACAACATTGTACTAAGAATCACAACCAGACTAGAAAACATATCGTAACATTTTGTTGTATAGATTCTGATAAGGAATATAGGACCACCCATATTCCATAAGATCATCCATTATAATGCCCCTTGGTGTAGTCCATCACATTGAAGAGTGATGGCTAGTAACATGGCAACACGTTAGCCACATTACAAGTATTAATTTCAACGGACCGACTATGCTCCGCAAAATCTGCATCCAGGCCCTCTTAAATTCTGGTCATAGTTGTCATGGCATCTAAGAGACCCAAGGCATTGGAGGGGGCCTAGACGCAAGGTGACCAAGGATCCCACCTAGGCGATACCATAGTAGTTAAAGCGCCTGGATGCCTAGGCGACGCCTTGACAACTATGATTTTCTGGTTCTGTATCCTAGGGGATTCATGCTCTGGCATACTAGCGATGGCTCCAGACTAATCTAGAGAAAAATTTAGGGAATTTAACTGTGAACATTACCAGGGAAAATAGATCAAAGCGGAGGAAAAACTGAAGCTCGATTAGAATAAAGCAGAGAAGGTGATAGGTTAATAAGGCTCCTTTGTGAAGTAAAAGCCTACTAGAATAATGACACAAGTTACCTCTCAGTAAGTTTCATACATGAAATATTTCTAACAAGCCTCTATACAATGCATGTCAAATACATGTTCACAAGAAAGAGGATAGAAGTAGCAAAAGGAATATGAAGTCTACCTTCTCCAGCTGCTATAAGTGACAGAGCATGAGCAGGGGATAATACAACTTCTTCCTTTATCCCATCAACAAAGGTACCCTACAACCGAGTCATGCAAAAAGTTAGAATTTCTATAAAATCAAGGCAATTAAATCACCAACTTACTTCCAGCTCATATTTGTAGCTAAATTGAACATGCATGTTGAGAATATTTATGCTCTGATAAATTTGAGCACCTTACTTTGAAGTGAATCTTTTATTTGCATGAAAATTTCTTCCTTACTTATTGTACATGTTTATTCTGTTTGTATGAATAGTCCTAACACTACATGTTTCTTAAATATAGTACGCATTGCATCATGTATGTGGTTTTAAATCATATGCAGTAACCAATTCCATCTAAACCTAGAAGTCACTCAACTACAGATAACAATGAGGTTCTCACTCCGGGCTCATAAACTTAATGTCTCCAGGTTCAGATGATGTCACCTGAGTCACAAGGGTGCATGACTGCAAGCAATTTAATAGATATGTGCATGTGCACACACTGAAATTACATCACTTAGTGTGTGACAAAGGTGACATGAGGGCGGACCTCGGCGCAATGGTAAGGTTGCTCCATTGCAACCTAGTGGTCGTGGGTTTGAGTTAGGAAACAGCCTCTCCACGAAGTAGGGGTAAGGCTGCATTCATTGACCCTCCCCAGAACCTGTAGTGGTAGGAGCCTCACTGGCTATGCCCTTTCTTAATGTGACAAAGGTGACAAGGCTTTCCCTGCATGAAATGTATTGCCCCTTGTATTGCCCCTAGGCCCGAGGTTAGCGTTCATGTGAGTCTTCTTTGTCGGGTCATGCCAGTGGGACCTCTTGATTTTGCAGAATGTGTTTTTGGCTCAACTCTTTTCATTGAAATTTTCTCAAGGGGTTTGTATTGTCTCTACGTCTACACACCCAATCCCCGGCCAACTCTAGCTGTAATTCATGTTCACAATTTATGTAATTTTTGGAGGAAATCACCAAGGGTTGAAAAGAGAAGAACAAAAGTGCTATTGACTATTAGTCATGAACATAATTTATTGTTGACTAATCACTAAACAAGTTCCAGGTTCTAACATTCCAAAAATTTGCACAGGAAACCATGAAAAAAGCTATTATATGACCCATTCTTCTTCTCCATTGCATGACGAGAAAGCAGAAACTCTACATAATGCAACATAAATCAATCATAGAGAGAAATTCAACTATCTTTCTTTCGTTAAAACTCTACATAATGTAAGTCAAGTCCATCACAGAGAAAAGAAGAACAATCTTTCTTTTGTTAGCAGCAACAAAAGATAATTTATTAAACAGTGAGAAAAAAACTTAGAAAGGATCAAAGGGAAAGGTCCCAGAAGGAAGAGAATATAACAAAAACAGTAACCCCATATCTCACTACCAGCTACCCGACCATAAGAACGCAGAAACCAAACAGCCACATTATTAAATAAGTAGAAAAAATGAGAAAAAATAAGAAAGAAATGAGATCCAGAATGAATAGACTACATTTCTAACAGGAAAAACAGTACATAAGAAGCAAGAACAGGCAGACATCAAAATGAAAGACAGGCACCTGAAGGTCTTCTCGAATTCTTAAATTCTGGCCTGCTGGATTCAGCAAGTCATTAACAACCTGAAACGGAAGGGAACAAAAAAGAAATTTAATTTAAACAAATATTAATTATGTAAAGAAAATCTAACAAGAAGAAAATTTCATTCTAAGATAACAACTAAAATCGCCATGCAAGTCATTATAAAATGACATTACCCAATCTATCTACAAAATACTTTTAAAATGCAAATGACATGACTGATATAAAGCAAGTCAACATTACACGGAATTATTTCCAGAGTTAAGAAAACCAAACTATGAAAATAAAGATAAATTGCATGAGTTGTACAGTATAGAGAGAGAAACTTGTGTCAGACTCTTCAACCCCCTTCTCATAAATTCCATTTTTGCTATTTTTTAAAGCCAGGGAATTTCTCAGTAAATCTTTTTTTTAATCAGATAATTGTGGTAAATTAAAAAAGAAGAAAAATATTATCCACCACAAATATAAAGCAAATTATCAAAACTAATGAGAGTACTAAATTGAAAATTTGATTGCATCCCTTCTCTCCCTCCGCCACCCACCCCCCCCCCCCCCCAACACACAAACAAAAAGTAAAAACAAAAACAGGCAACTTATAAGAATTCAACAAGGTATGTTATGCAAACAAAAATATTCACATTACATCTCAAAAGACACCTCAATGCAAACGTACAAAACATACACATTGGCCATCATAAGAGCAAACAAAAAGAACCAAAGCTAGATCTGTAAACCAATCACGAAACCCTGGGCATGAATATCAGATCATTTAATCTTCAAAGGATCATCTGCTCATCTCCTGCCAAATTTCTTAAGTTGCAGCATCGGCCATCGTTTCCACAAGATCAGTCCTTTCTTACAAAGTGAACACTCAGCGTATGAGAAATAAAATCATTCTATATCCATCCATGTAGTCCATGTATCATTAAGGAGAGGCAGAAGCACCACACCACCTTAATCAACTTACATGTATAATTGTATCCAATAACTGCTGGCTAACCAAAAATTTTCACTCTTCAGATGCTCCAACAAGCACTTTATCCATTAAAAGCAAGCACCGAAGGAAATAATCCCACCTTCATTGGAGCTTTAAAGCCCTACTTGCTTGTATATGCACAGCCTTCTCACCCTTGGGCAAGGAAATCATATAAGGTTTAACTGAGAACACGCCTAAAAATCAATCTGGTTCTCCTTCGCCTCCACCAAATTACAGCAAACTCATCCCAATTCGAGCTTCCATCATGGTGGATATGGATCTTCTTCGCAGCATTATGACCCTTTGAGAGGTCAACCTTCTCTCTATCACCACCAGCAACAACAGCCGTAGTACCAAACGCAGTGATGGCAAGAGTTGGGGGGGGGGGGGGGAGGGAGGGAGAGAGAGAGAGAGAGTGGGAAAAAAAGAGAAGTGCTTCTTATGCCATGTTACCAAACACGTTACTATGCTGCAGAAGTGCTCCCTGAGAACAGGGGGAACTTCTGGCTCGGAAATACACCAGTTGAACGGAAACATTCACACAGGTCTTTCTCCTCCCAAAATTGCATCTTAGACCCATTCTCCACTATAAATTTCATTCTCATCAAGAAGTCTCCCAAATTTAAACTGTAACAATGACAGTAAGACACCAGAAAACTACTACCCATTTTGAGTCACTGTTTATGTGATTACAAAAATAAAAGACCATATATACAAGAATATGGAAGCAGCACGACCAGGCAAGTTATATGAGAATATAGAAAGAAGCTCACCTCATTATAGATCTCCAAATATGACACACGAAGAAGAAATTCCCTGTTAGGAGTCTAGATATAGATAAAGGTCAGTAAGTAAACCCATCAACAGTTAGAATACACATACCAAATACCAATAGCATTGAGAAGTAAACTATTTTTAATACCTCTTGAATGATACTGAATGCATCCTTCACTGCCAATGGTATAATTCCAGGAGACCTTTGATCACCCTATCATTTTTGTGTCACCAGTTGTAACATATTAAAAGTAATTCAAAACTAACAACTTCATTAAATCTTTATGCACCAATATCCTACATCATAATCCTCAACATATTGTTCAATGATGTAAGAACAACAGCAACAACATCCAAAACCTTATCCCAACTTAATGGGGTCGATTACATGGGGATTCCAAGCAAGGACGAGCACAAGGATCCATGCAAAAAGATTGACGGGTTATGTGTTCAATGATGTAAGAACACATAGTGATAATCCAAATTAATGGTACCACTAAAAGTGTAAGTATAAACATACTAAATGTATTACTAATTATTTGGGTAAAGGTTTCCTACGCTGTCCACTTAGGAATCTCTACTTAAACAGCCCTAAAAATCTAATATGTGGCAAATCAGATGGGACCCAGTTTTTGTGTACAGGTACACCCATAGGCCCCTAGCTCACACCTATATGTATGTGCGTGTGTGTAATGTGTATAGGGCAAGCACTTTAAGCCACCAATGTAACCTACAACCTTTCACAAATAACTCTTTATTCCTTTTTTTGAGGAGAGAGAAAACGAATTAAAAAATTTCTGTGAGGAGGCATAGGCTACGCCAGTGTGGCTCAGATACACTTTTCCCATATATATATATTACTGTAGTCCTTTTTCTTATTGGCTCATACATCATTCCTTTGTGTACATATGGTACACTATTATTTTATAAGTAAATGATATATTGTACATTTACTTTTAATTTTTTTTATGTTATAAACACTTGATGCCTTTTCAAAGCTTTTTATTCGTTGTTGACTTGTGTACAATAACCAAGTTAAACGAGATGTATTGTATCATACTACTAAACATGAAACAAAAAGGTTTTACGAGCGAAGAAGAAGGGAAAAGGGAGGCAGACACTGCTCAAGTTCAAGGCTAAGAAGACTGACAATGTGTCTTATTCCTCCCTCTATGGCAGATGAGACGATGTGCAGCCTACCAGTTCCCTTCCTCCTCTTCAGTGGCAGCTTGCAGTGGTGACCCAGGTTGTATGTAACTATGTACGATTCACCTCCTCCCTCCTTCTACTGCTACTAAAGCCACTCTGTGGCGGTGTTTTGCAGGTTGAAGACAGTTTTGTATTGAGAATTGACCGCGTCGACCCAGTATCAGGTCTTATCAACCTGTCTCAGATTTTCTTGATACGGGTTGAGATGGGTCAACACGAAATTACTCTTTTTCCCCTCTCGCATAATGGGGATTTCGTATCAATGCTCCATATCCCAATATGCATAGGTCCGATACAGTCCGATATGTATCAAGGCTGAATATTTGGTCTAACTGTCTCTTTTTTAAAGAGCAGTAAGGTACGATGGTAAGATAATCTTAAACAAAGAGCCAAAACAATGTTGCTAACATAATATTGTTGCTGTAACATATTACGATGTTGTTCACTTCTCTTGTTCCCCGCTTGTTTACTTACTCTCTTTTTTTCTCCTCTAAATAATGTTTCTAACATAATATTGTTTCTGTAATGATGTTGCTAGATATAGTGGCAAATTAGTGCATAGATGCAATCTGTATTCTTGTTGCTGTAATGCTGTAAACATAATTCTATTATTGCTATGCTAGAAATAATGGGTACATTAAAAAAATAAAATAAAAAATAAATTACTAGGGTGCCTCATCGCCTTAGCAGTTAGGTGGCCCTCCAATGCCTTGGGTCGCGAGAGAGAGAGAGAGAGAGAGAGAGAGAGAGAGATATTACATGCATTGTATGGGTCTTCCCACTGCTAGTCACACCATATGCAAAAATGGTGCCTATACAGAAAGAAACAAGTAGAAATGAGTAAACCATTGAGAACAAATAAAAATATCAACATAATACAAGAAAATGGCTTTAAGAAGCAATGAGAGTTTTGATCTATCAACTTCAAAGTGACAAAGTAACTAAGACTGAAACAACAGAAGGAAATACTATTTAAGCTCAAAGTAGTAAGGATTCTTGGACAATTCTTGTTATGTGGTCTTCAATTCTTTTATTTCAATTAATTATGTTAAGTAATTAAGCAGTTAAGCTTTTGCTTTGCTTGAGATTCCATACTTAAGTTAAATGGTTCTCACTTCGGGTTTTGTAAGCCTTCTGGAGGGTTTAGCCAAGGAGTCCCCCTCTCACAATATCTTGTTTCTTGTGCTGAAGCTTCATCTAGAATGATAATACATGCTGAAATAAAATTTTAATTCATGGATTTGAAAATTTCAAGACTTGGTCTTTCAATCAACCATCTTCTTTTTGCAGGCAATTGCTTCTGGTTTGGAAGAGCAAACCCAAAGAGGCTAAATGTTTCCTTCGGTACTAGACTCATACTGTTCTCTACCAGGTCAAAAAATAAATTTTGATAACTTTCGGCTGCTTTAGGCATCATGTCAATTTTATTTCAAGCATTTTCAGGGATAGGAAAGTTATAAAAAGACAGGTATCTAGGTAGTTCAATCATCATTGATAAGTATGGAAATAATAGTTTTACAGACCTGGTTCTGAAGTTCTCTAAGAAATTTAGTGAATAGAAATCCAAGGTCTTCTCTCAAGCTAGCAGGACTGTCCTTGCTAGAGCAGTCTATTCTGCTGTACTCTTTACTTCATGTCTAATTTTCTACTGCCTAAAAAGATTAAATGAATTAGATCCTCTACAAAATAACTTCTGACAAGATTTGGTTGAATCAAGAGGCTACACACCATTAACTGGAATGAGGTGAGAAAAACAAAGAGAAGAGTAAGTTTAGGAATAAGAAATTTTCACCAAATGGATATAGCGCTATTGTGTGGGCAAGGAACCTAATTGTCACTGGGCACTATTTAAAAAAATTAATACTTACCATCGTCCTCCTTTTTACAGTCTTAGTCCAAAAAACCTGTTCCATTTTTCTGGAAAGGATTACTAACTTAAATGTAGGGAAGTGCACTTCTGGGAAGCTTGCCTTCTGTGCAACTATCAACCATATCTGGATGGAGTGGAATCTTTGTCATGACTACAATGCAACATTGAATACAATGAGTCTTAAGTTATTAAATAACCCCACAAATTATATTGCTTTGTCATAGTTCTGGTGAAGATGAATCAGGAATCACTTTATCTCTTCCCCCCAACTATTCCTTTTTATTCATTCAAGATTTGGATGAGCTAAAAAATTATCTGTTCAACAGTCCAGAACTTCAAGTTCTTCTCTGGAAAGAGTCACAGAAAACTCATATCATCACTTTCTCCTTGAACCTCAAAAATTAGTTAATGCTATCGTTGCTTTCAACTTCCACCATTCCATCCAACCCTTACCTCTCTTTCCATCTTGTAAGTAAGATTCACTCCCATGTTCTTCCACCATTCTGCCTTCCTTTATCCCTGGAACTAAGCAACTAAAGGTCTTGCAGCTAAAGACTCTTTAGATTTTTTGGCAGACAGCTTCAATAAATTTAAAATCACAAAATATATTTCCTATTCAATGTTATTTATGCAAAGACAATGGCTAAGTTACAAGAGAGAGATTTGAAGTGGTAGCAGATATCCCAACAAAAGAATTGCAATACAACACATGTATATCTTTCAGTTCCTCCCATCATTGTTAAGAGAGTCTACAATCTACATGGCTCAGTCAAAAATTTCTGAGATAATCCAAAGGCTTTCAAGGTAAATTTTACCAAATATATTCTTTAGAGAAGATTAAATGAAAACAAAGAACCATAAGATTCTAGTAACTTACCATTGATGCCTTCCATAGAACCACTGACAATATGTTGGGCAGCTACATCATAAACATGTCGAGTGGTAGTTGTAGGGCCAAATACTCGATCTAGCAGCATGAAATGCAGAAACAAGCCATTAAGACACAATACTAGTCCAACCCACCTAACGGGGACAAATCCAGGAATGAAAAGTAAACATAATACCAGTAACAAATGATATTACACAAAGACAAGGTAGTTAAGGAAATTAAAAAACACAATTGGTGGGTAGTGTGGCTGGTCCAGCAGGCTAGGAAGGAGGAAAATAGAAGGCACGAGGCATCTATAAAAAAAAAAAAATTAAGATTTCAATGCCGAATATTGTCCAACATAGTTGAATATAGTACAGGGAGTATGTTATGTCAATTTGAAATGGAGTTGTTCATAAGGTGTTTGCCAATAAGTACCAAAAGTGCACACAGCTGCAAGGTACAAAAACCAGCAAAAGGACATAGCTCAATGATGGAAAGTTAGGGCTTCAGGAATAAGTTAATTGAACCCCTCAAATAGATTCAAAATGAATGGGGAAGTTGGTCAAGTGAAAGTTTGACTGAGAAGAAACTTTTCTCCTGAAATTGGGTAGCAGAACCAGGTCTATGGTGGTTGGATCATATTCAGAGTAGGAATCCATATTGAAAAGAAAAAAAAAACTCTCGAAAAGATAAGAGAGATTGATGAATTATTTCATTCAACAAACAACATAGAACAATTTGGAATTGCATATATTCAAAGAAGGGGGTGCATTGGAGATAGATAGACTTTCTGCAGAATTAAGAGTGTACTTCTTCCCAC
>NC_056570.1:31834802-31835526 GCF_013358625.1 Macadamia integrifolia | reverse complement strand
TCCCCCCCCCCCCCCCTTTTTTTTCCCAGATAAGTCAAAGGACAGTTGTATATATAGATGGCCACAAGAGCTACAAAGAAGTATGATATTCATTAGATGTCTGAAAAGAAAAACATGACAACAAATCAATATTTTACTTACTAGACCAGCAACAAAACAAAAGCATGTTCTTCATAAAAAGTCTGAGTAGAATAACATAGTTAAAAGCGTGTAGCATGAATTGTTTGAGCAACTGTTTGGTTGGTTATTTTCTTCCAGAAAACAAGCATTTCATTCTCTTTTTGCTTCTGTTCAGTTTTTAATGTTATTTTTGGAGCAGAACATTGATCACACCAAACTTACACAATTTTAGAGTCTCCAGTCAAATGGCCTGTTCTCCCAGTTGGAATAGGAGCGTCAATTCCTTCCTTAGAACCATACCTGAGAGTTTCCTACCTCATACATTTCAGCAGTGTTTCCTACCTCATACATCTCAGCAGTGAACTCTTTTGGCATCCCATCTTAATCCACTGTATCCAAGTGAAGGAGATTTCTCGTAAATGTATCCAATGTTTTTCTCAGGTTGACCAGAGAAGATTAATTAGAAGAGGGGCCAAGTTTCCCCACACCCTTGGTCATTCTCTCTTGACCAATAGGTTTGGATGGTCTCCATAAGGGATCCCGCAACAGTGGGATTATTATTGACCATTCATAAATTTTTTTTTTCCTTTTTTTTTTTTTGGGG
>NC_056570.1:31795046-31834782 GCF_013358625.1 Macadamia integrifolia | reverse complement strand
GGACATTGACAGCCATTGATGGCTGTAATTCTTCACATGGTAAAGGAAAAATTTCTCCTTAGAAGAGTTTCAAACTTGAATTTTGATTTATAATGGTTGACAGGTTAATTACATGGGGTTTCAAACTTGAACTTTATTAATAATTAGTTTTATTTTATTTATTTATTTTTCCTCCCACCTTCATTGCAGCCTCAAGATAAGGCTTTGAAATTGAGAGAGGATTGGTGAGATCCAGCATGTCTCGGTTTCATGCCTGACCGAAACCGAGATCTCGATCCTTGGCCTTTTTTACACATAATTTAGTATTGAAGCACAAAAATTCAATGAAAAACTAAAATATGCATTAAGAATGAAGAAAAATCATTTAATATTATACAATGTCATTAGTGTTAGAAGTACAAATGTACAAGTGTACAACCAAGGCTACAACACCCTGCAAAACCATTCCTTCAACTCTATGTCAGTACCACATAGGGTTCTGCAAAGGCTCTAAATCTTTGGGGGAAAGGGATATACCTCTAAGTTTGAATTTACACAAATCTTATTCAAACGCAGTAAATTGTTGTTGTAGATGCTGTATTAGTCCCCAACAATTTGTTCCATTATGAAATGTAGGTGATTTGGCAAAAATACCAAATGTGTGAGTTTTTTTGGAGTTTTCCCCATCTAACAGACGAAACCACTCAAAAAGAAAAACGAAACTGAATCAAAACCAAAATTTTGATCGAGATAGTGACTTTATGTGCTTTTTTGTACAGAAACTGAGTTGAAACCAAAAGTTCAATTGAAATACTGAAATTTCAGTTGAAACTCTTTCTTCCCACTGAGTGACTGAGTCCCACCCAATTTCATTTCAACCTCATCAAAACCAAAATATTTCGCGAAATCTTAGCGGTTTCAATCGAGATTTTGAATTATGGTTGTCAAGCGATGAAACAAGTAATCAAGACATTTCCAACGACCTATACAATTTTACTATTTGAGAAATCTTTTGTTTTCATAATTTTCAGTTAAGAAGCCCAAGATATTTAGATCACAGATTATTAGTTTCAGTGCATCCTGGTGCTACGTCTGTCAAATGAAAATTGAATTTTAGTAGTTTTAGTGTCCATGAGGGTGGTTTCTCACAAGTCTCCCGAGCTTTACAAGTAGAAGTGTGGACTACTAAATACTCCTGTTTCTAATTTTGAGTCAGGATAGGATTCAAAGGTTTTCAGTTTTTTTCTTCTAACGATGGGTATACAAGCCTTCAGCTTGACTTGTCCCGCAGGCTCATATTGACCCCACAACCACATGGACCGGGTCATCGGGGTTGAATGAGAACCATTCAACTTTCACTGAAAGTAGTGAAGAGCACTAAACACTCCCGTGTCAGTGGCCCCAAGGAGGTAAGTGGAGTCGAACTGAGAACCACACGCTTTGTGAGGCGAAGGTCCCTTGCCAACTTGGCTACTCCCTTCAAAGGTTTTCAGTTTCCACTAGACATAATTAGATAAATGGACGGTCAGTTTATCATTGTAGATTTGTGATTATAAGAAGACAAGCTCAGAAACTTTTTTTCTCTGGTCTCTCTTTGTAGACAAATTGAAGACAGAAATGATTCTCTCTCTCTCTCTATATATATATATATATATTTATTTTTCTCATCAGTTGATTGTAAAAATAATCAACTCTGATGATCTCCAGAATCGATTTTTCAAGTCACATCAGATCCTCTACCACAGGGACAGTTATTTTACCTTGTGCACAGAAAAAATGTGAACCGTCCACACCTTAAAGGATCACACAATTTTCTATGAACAATGCCAAACCTCCGTTAATCCATTCCACTAGTAAACTTTAAGAAAGTTACCGTTGCCTCACAAATTTAACAGCCTCCCAGTCATGACTTGTGAACAATTGATGTCTTCCACACAGCTTTTCTTGCATTATACTAGATAATTTCATTTGACTATATCGTTCTCATGTAATGCCAAAAGAAATAGAATATTTGGAAAATGTAACATACCATAGGCATAAGCTATCGAGGCATTGTGTTCATTCCGCACGATAGTTTCCCCATCGGCATACCACGCAATCTCTTCTCCTTGACGAATTTCCCTCGGACTACATCATCAAAAGTAAGCAAGAGCTTAAGTAAACAACACGGAAACAATTTTGGGGAACGGAAGGTGAGAGATCGATGACTGAACTAGAAAACAAAACCTGAGAGGGCGAAACCGGACAGTAACAGTAACATTCTCAATAGACCTCTCCTCATCCAAAGGTACAGTCTCAGAGTAGAAATACTGTGGCTTGCTCCGAGCAGACGAAGAAGCAGGCGAACTCTGTGCTTCAAAGGAGGTCTCAGGAAGTTGTTTAGAAGATGACGTAGTAGAAGATGAAGGAGAATTAACAGCTCTGTGTAGTTTCGAAACCGATTTCTTCGATCTAAACCCTTGCCTCGACGCCATTTGAGCTCAAATTCAACTGTACTACAGAAATAGCAAAAAAGCAGTTACTCTTAAACCCAATCAAAGAGAAATTCTTCAAGTAATTCAAGAGTTGAGATGCCATTAAAGCTCAAACCAAGCAGCAAAATCAAAGTAATACCTGGAATAAGACAGTCAGCAAAACATCATCGAGAAGACAATAAAGATATTTCTATATTGGTTGGTTGAGAAATCGATGAAAGTAACGATATTCTCTTCTGATTTACAAGAAGGAAAGAACAAGAACAAGATAGTTGGAGTGAGAGAAGTCAGAGCTTTTTAGGGTTTTAGATTTTCGTAGCTTGGCTTAGAAGCGACACCTTTTCATGAAAAGCAAACCGCATTTTCAATCCATCGAGGTTCGAGGGAGGCCATCCAAGGTGAGAGAGAGAGAGAGAGAGAGAGCTTTCAACTCCCAACCACTGAAGTCTGAAACGCCAGCAATTTCCCTTTTTTTTTTTTTTTTTTTATTGTGGGGAAAGTCTAGGTATTATAATAACGCGAATTATTATTAATTAATTTATTTGGCGGGAGAGACGTAGGAGTTGGTGACTTTACAGGTCACATGACTTCCGTGCATTATAATACGAGGGAGCATTTACTCTCGCCCTGAGCAGTCATAGCCACTTCTCGGGTCTTGTTAAGGTACATCAAACAGTTGGTTCGTTCGGTTCGGTTTTGGTGAACCATTTAATAAGGATTCGAATTTAGTTGGTTTGAATAGATTTTTACATGTATCCGTGCAATCGAAGCCAAACTGGTTAAGGTGAGATTCAATTTTGGTCCAATTTGATTTTGGCTTTATTGGCATGGAACCCTGCACAATCTTTTTCTATGGAACCTTGTGCTTTGTTCTTGTTTAGAATCTTCATGTAGCCAATCACATTAAGTTGAAATAAGGTTTTGGATGTTTTTGTTTTGTTATTTGTTGTTTTTATCGATCAATCTATTGTGGTTTTGTGTTGATTTTTTCCCAAAAAAAAAAAAAATGCTTAGTTTTGTTTCAATTTGATTCAGCTTTTTTCAATCAATTTCGATCAGTCTGACTAGTTCGAGTAGCCTTTTGAACAAAGTTTTCACCTTTACCATTTTATCCTATGATTTATAAACCCCTGAAGGATGCAGTAGTGAAGGTGAACTTAAAGCACCTTACATGTGTTGATTTAAATCTCTTTCTCAATTCAATTTAAATCCTGATAAAGTTTTAAAACCTTTCAATCAATTTCTATCGGATCAACTAAGGGACTTACTCACGTGTGCATTTAAAGCATCAATAATGAATGGATTTCAATTCACCATACCCTTTTGAAAACTTAATCCATAATTTTTGTTAACATGATTTACTAGGGCATCAAATTTTCATCTTTCATTGGTTTTTTATGTTTTTGGGTTGAACATGTTACATGTGTATGTAAAGCATGGAACACATTCACCAAAAAAAAAAACATAGAACACATGGCAACAAAGAAGTTTTCTTTCATGCATTTTATATGACCTGAGCCTCTTATGATTGTCAGCCATTCAAATTTTTTCATAAGAGGATGGAAATTTCATCCTACCACCAGCCACAAGTAGACCATTTTCCTTTTGATACAAGACATTCGTATATCATATCAATACAATCATTCTCAATCCGTAACTTTTTTTGCTAGCATTTTTTTTTTTTCAACCAAGGTGTTCGGGTCAACTTACGCGCATCTCGACTAATTCTTGGGGAGACTAACATAGCAATTGACCGTCACGGTCTCCACTTAAATAGTAGATGCACAGATGAATCGAACCTGAGACTGTGCGTCTATCCACAAAATCCCTAATTCGCCCTAATCATAGGGGCAACTTTTTTTGCTAGCACAATGAGACCCTACATGGTATCAAGTATAAACCTTGCTAGTGTGTGAAAACGAAGTCTTGTAGTTGAGTTATATAGACTATTAATGTATTGTCTCTTCTAATACCATTGTGTTCAAATTCTTGCCTTCTGTAACAAGGTTCATGGATTAGCCTTCATGGATTCCAATTTTAATCTAGTCGGATTTGATTGGAAAGATTCAATTCGGTTTTTATGCATGTATTGAGTCAAATCGAAATCAAATTGTTAATGTGTTGTTTGATTTCTATTGGTTTCAATTTTGGTCCGATTAATTTCGAATCCTTAAAGATTTTTGTAGCAAGCTCTTATAAAGCACACTGTGTCTCTCACATTTATATATTCTTACTTTGACTACGTTCATTTCATATGAACGATATTTTTCTTAGGATAACCATTCATGTGGTGTGCATATTTTTTTCTCCATTAGAGATCGTAGCTTGGTTGTGTAACTTTTGCACCAGCGTTGGTCAGGCATATTTTTTTTTCTCCAAAAATATATAAAAGAAAGGTATGAGGAAAAGTTTGTGTGTACATGGGGGTGCAGAGGTTGTCAGCCATCAATTTTGGTGTTTATGAGGAGAGAATAAAGTGGCCAAAGACATAATTAATATTGGTTACTGCCTTAGTGGTGGCAGTTGTGGTTGTTTTGTTGCAAACAAAACAAAGGGTGTAGCTTTTGGTTAGTTATTGTCGTGTTTTAGTTAGCTAGTGTTGTCTTTGTCTCATATCTGCTGTAAGGACATGGAAATAGGAATTCAACATACACGGAGGGGAAATGGTCTCTTCCCCACACGCTTTCACCTGATCATGCACAAGTTTTTCTAATTTATTTGGGGTAAGAGAATCCTACCATGCTAGCCTACAAGCTAATGGGAGGCCATGGAGATATTTGGGTAGGGCGGTATGATTTTTTTTTGTTTTTTTACGTTCATCTGTGTTGAACATAGAACCATGCAAGTGGGTAAAGTTTTTTTCTCCTTCTTTTGTTAATAGATCATTACGCGTGACCCTTGTACTAGTATGTGGTCAATAAAAATGTGTGTTGAGGCATCGATATGGATGGAATTCTTGATTTTATGGGGTGTGGGCTCATAATTTCATGAGCTTGTGTGTCCTAGGCGTAGGGACCACACAGCCAGGTAGCATTCTTCCCCCACCCCTCTCTTTTTTTTTTTTTTTTTTTGTTGGAAGTTTCAATGTTCTCCCAACCCTAACTAATGAAATTTGGTTTTAACATCAGCTTTCAAATGATAGAATTGATAGGATAGACCAAAGACCTAAACCATTCAATTGAAGGAATTCTCCTCTTCTATATTGAGTTCAACTAAGTTCGCCCCACTCTTAATGTAAGGGTCTCAATCATGGTTTGAAAAAATCGAAATCAAAATTCTGATTTCAAGCAAGATAAATCCTCGATTTGTACTTGATATTTGGGGTTCAAGTTGATGTCCAATAAATTCCTGTTGAACCATAATTGATAGAGACTGATTCCATATACTTGATGGTCTCGATTCATAACTAAAGCAAGTGATTTTCAATCTAGATGGTTTTATGGCATATAGGCTGGTTGGAATTACAACAACTATAAGATGCATCTACAGAGTTGTAATTATTTTTCTGCCATATAAAATGATGATTTGGTATTTTAAATCATTGAATAATAGAAAATTTTCTAGATAGACCAACATTTTTAGTTGCTTATGTTAATCGATCCTTATTCTTAAAATCATTTTAACAGATATTTTTGACGCCACATCTGAAACAAAAATTTATTATTCCAATATGACAAAAAATAATAGATTTTGAAAATTAACACATAATTATATGATTATAAATATTTAGACATAAATTGAATTACCACATATCAGTTACAACCAGATTTACTAGAAAGCTTTGCAAGTTATGACATGTTGTATTGTCCTTACTTCCTTTCTTTGGGGAGAGGGGGGGGTGTTGATTGTCCCAACCTTTAATCTTGGAGAAAATGTTAGCATATCTCACTCCATTATTTAGTTGTTAGGGGAATAAGACTTTAGATTTGCTAACATTTTATTTAAATATTTCTCCTTCTTATATATTATGACGTTGCAGCTTCTTGTATGTTCAACCTTAAAAAAATAAAACATTTAAATAAAATATTTCTAAAATAGTTTTTAATTTTAGTTAGATAGGAAAAACAGATCAATGGTCATATTTAGTAGCTAGTAGACAATGATGGGTTACATGAGGTGCACTTCTTAAGTTCCATCAAGTTGGCTTCCTTGTGTATCTTTCCTTCTTTGTGAAGTTGATTAGGCTCTTCACCCTTGTGCCAGGCATGTCTCATGGTTAGGGAAGCTAATCATTTCCATTTCAAAGATTGCATAAGGTGTTTTTTCTTGATTTTTTAACAAATTTTAATATAATACATGGTCAATGATCAAATTGGTTGGGTTTTTTAGAGAGGGACCCATAATCAGATGGTGGGTAGTGGTCTTTAATTTTGATATAGATTGTTAAGAGGGTGTAAATCACTCCACCAGACTTGATTTTACCTCCAATTTTAATAGAAGAGCTATGGTTTCTTATGTGTCTAATAATTTGGTATTTATTAATTTAAAATGATAATTAGATCAAGAGATGTTTCTTTAAGACTTAACAGAGGTGCAATGGGATTAAGAGTGAAATGGAGGAACATGATTTGTACAGCCAATCATAAGTAGTTGGGAGCTGGGACAAGGTTTGTTGAGCTGATTTGATTAATTCTGTTAAGTACCAATCTAATAATAACCTCAATATTAATGCATCTTCCTTACCTTATAAAACCCTCCTTAGAAGAGAATTATATGATTAGCTTTGGCTTATTATGCAGACGATTCATGATTGCTAGTGATGATGACTCTGTTTCTTTTTTTTCGTGGAGGGGTTGCCAAGGAGGATTAACATTATAAAAGAGCAGCATTTTTTTTTTTTTTTGGGCCTTCAAGGCAATTTTTTTATATAATTATTTGGCAAAAGATTTTGTACACGATCATGCATAATGAACAGTTGTGTATAGGATCTTGGATGAGGACGAAAACTCCCATTGAAATGACAAACATAAATCTCCATTTAATGAGTCATCGATGCTTCGATCCATACGCCTAATTATTTGATAAAGAGGATATCTAAACAAGTGGCATAGAGGAGTGCATCAATGAGGTGTGATTAAATGGTGTCATACATTGAGGGGCAATGAGGTCATTTCATGTGAGGATAAACTTAGTCAAGTGGTTTGGAGAATCTTTTTCCTTATTTTAAAAATACTTTTACATCTCAAAACGGGCAATCAAAAGAAGGTTATAGTTTCTTAGTTCACCACTTTAATTACAACAATATATGCTCCCCCCTCCCCCTTTTATTTTAAATTCTTTTTAGGTTAATTATAAATGGACTTGGTTTTCTTACATAGGCGTTAAGACGGAAATCTTGTTAATGAGCATCTATATCTACTACATGACAACTAAAATCGATTTGAAATTTTGCGGATGGCAGGTAAACGGATGAATTTGAAACACACTACACATAGAGTTCTCCAAATAACAAAACAACACATTAAATTCTTTATAGAGATTCATTAGTAATTAGACTGTTAAAGTACCAATAGGTATGCAAGAACATAAATACAAGGGTATTAATTACCTTAGAGGAGAGGATAAATGAATAAATTTGAAGTTCAAATTTAATCATTTTTTAAAAATCCAATAATCAAATTTATTACATCACCCTCCTATGGAGAATAATGAGATGTACCTTTTAAGGATATTCTTCCTAGAAGGTCAGGGAGCGAAACCTTTTGCATTATAAGTTGTGTCTTACAATATCTATGAAATATTTTATACATAGCACCATCGTATAGGGGACAAAAATAGGAGGGGAGTTTAACCCAAAAAAAAAAAAAAAAGGACGAGAGGGGCCTTTGGGAAAGGTGAAGGTAAGATAATTCAATCCCAAAGTCTTATGGGTGTAAATGCTTTGTCAATAGAACCCACTGACACTAAAGAGATAATGCGAAGACTTAAGGATTGAATTGCTAAACAAACTTTTGGAAATTAGGTGATAAATCTATTTTTCTTTCTTGAAAATATTTGATTTACTAAAAATGAAAGAGGAGGTGAATATATTATATTACATTTATATTTAGTTTTTTTTTTTTATATAGAGATTATATTTATATTATAGTAGGTCATCTAAAATTGACATGGGGTCACTAAACTTGACCTATGACCAACCTAAGAGAATACCACATCTATTCAACAAGTAGAAGTGGTAAAAAATTAACAAGGAAATATATATATATTTTAATTTATTTTCTATTAGAGAAAGATATATTGAAAGGGTAAAGGTTTTCAGCACCTATGAATCTATCTCTCTTCCTTATAAGAAACGACTTCGTTGCCTTCTTATATACAATATCTTTATGACGTACTTGATTGGTGTCCTTCCCTAATATCACTGGCTCATATAACTCTCTCCCTTAGAAATTAGAACTTTATTAAACAAATGGTAGATAGAGCCTCCGCACAAGTATATCTTGTCAAACGGTTTCCTAATGAAAAATTTAAACCATGAATCTTCATAGAACATTAGGATATTCAAACTATTAAAAGAGGGACCTAGGTGATAAATCTATTTTTCTTTCTTGAAAATATTTGATTTACTAAAAATGAAAGAGGAGGTGAATATATTATACTATATTTATATACAATTTGAGATTATATTTATATATAGTAGGTATCTAAAATTGACATGGGGTCACTAAACTTGACCTATGGCCAACCTAAGAGCATACCACCTCTATTCAACAAGCAAAAGTGGTCAAGGCTTAACAATGAAATATCTTTGTTTTGATTTATTTTATATTAGAGGAAGATATATCGAAAGGGAAAAGGTTTTCTGAGCACCTATGAGTCTATCTCTCCTTCTTATAAAAACGATTTCGTTGCCTTCTTTTATACGATGTCATTCTGATGCACTTGATTGTTGTCCTTCCCTAATATCGTTGACTCATATAACTCTCTCTCTTAGAAATTAGAACTTTATTAAACAAATGGTAGATATAGCTTCTCCATATGTATCTCTTGTCAGGCGATTTCCTAAAGAAAATTTTAAACCATGAATCTTCCAAAAACATTAGAATATTCAAACTATTATAAGAGGGACTTAGGTTCCTTGTTAGCCCATAAATGCAGACTCTCCAAAAGATGAGTAGACCAACAACCACATGGATTATCAACACTTTCCTCAAATAGCAAGGTAGGAAGATTAGATATTGAATGCACAAGAACTCTCTCTTTCTACCTTAGCTGTTGTCATATAGAATTGATATTGATAGGGTCTATGTTTGCTAAGTAAGCCAAGTGGTGGGATTCTATTGGCTGATCCTACTCAATTGTCTCTATTGAAGATTATCAAATAAAGATAAATACACGTAAGAACAGTTTTAATTAGAAGTATATTAAGTTCATTACAAATAGTTTCATTATGACGTAGTTCCTCCACTTTACAATATTTCTTAACGGATCTGCAAGTGTGAAAATAACTATCGTCAACACCATAGTCCATCAGATCATCATAATCAAATTATCTGAACCATTGATTAGATATAAATATATTTTTTAAACTCTTTAAAAAATATTCATTAATTAAATAATATTATTTGAAAACCTTTTGTAAATAATTTATAAAACAAGCCGTTGCATCTGAAAGCACAGTCTCTCTTGATATTCTCTTTATATGGGAAGTAGATTCTTTGTCGATCATCTTTTTCATTCACAAATAAGCATCATGAATCCAATACATTAATAAATAGCCCAGGAGATATATCAACTGTACCGTGAACCATAATGATCAACTGCAATTATAAGAACCTCTCAGGTCTGGGGACCAATCATAGATTACAAATGAGAATCTTACTCTTAACACATTTGAAAAAATCTATTCAAAATTTTCATGTGGTCCATATTCACACACATATATACATTCACACTTGTCTAAATCGCCATTACTAAGAACACTGTGTAACAACCATATAAATAGAAAGCTCAGTTTTTATATCTCTAGTTGTAAACAATTTTGGTATAAACCTACGGACAACCAATCACCCATATATATGTAAATAATTAGTAAAATTAGTTAGACGAACTCACATAATCCAACATTTATTCATGGTGAATTTGTAATATCTAATACTTCTTCTGGTCCGAAGGAAAATTCATCATCCCTGTGCTGCCCCATTGGGGGGGGGGGGTTATTGGCTCAAAAAAACTTCGCAATTGAAAAGGAAAGAGGTAAGGTTTTAGCTTTTGGTGGCCTAAGTGGGATAATAAAAGTTGACGCGTTTCTTAGGATGCCTTAAAGAGAATTTGTTTTTTTGCAAAGGCCTTAAAGAGAATAGGTCCAGGGCAAATCATGGTGGTGGAACTTATTTGTTTGCTTTGTAATTATGAGTTTTGGGTACAAAGTGTCCATTACTCTTGTTATTGGTGAATGGTGTTAACTCTTTATTATTAGTCTATGGCCCATGAAATTATTAGCCCATGGCCCTTGATACTGTTCCTTCCTCTTTGTAAAAAAGGGGAAAATTTTGTTCCTTTTTTTCAAATCGTTCATGAACCCGAGGAAGCACAAGTAGTGGGACCTGCAAATTTGATGTACATAGAGTGGAAATCCAACATTTTTTTTTCTGTTGAAGTGGAAATCCACTTTATTGTGGAGTGTGGGCCTTCCATCAAATATTAGTGTAGGTTCCACCACAAAGTAAAATATCTATAGTTCCCCTCCCCTCCCGCAAATTGCATGATTTGATTTATGAACACTAGTTTAATGGTGGCAGCTTCGACTTGTAGAATTGTATCTACGAAAAGAGGTTATGGGATCAAATCTTGTCATACTAGATGTGTGTATGTGTAGGAATAGATGGCCATTGACCCTACTAATACTTAGTAGACTATCCAATAGGATAGAATAGAAAAAAAAAATGGCTTATTGATCGTCCATTTGACTCAAATGGCCCATTAAACAAACGACAGTTCGGCCTGTTGGTTGAAGTTGCCCTTCTAAGGTTGTCCTACCATAATTCCCGATGGAGATTATTGGGAGAAGGTCCCTTACTACGCCAGTACTTTGGATGGAGAGAAATTTGCAGGATATATCAATGGTGATGTGAGAAACAAAATCATCCACATGAGACCCACATGATTAAAACATGAAAGATAATAAATAATAAAGAACCCAACTTTCCCTAGACTATATTATACTATACAAGGCAGCGGAAAGGTTCACTATTTCACACCTTTTTTCTACTTATGTTTTGCTAATATATCAAGGGAAAAAGTATCCCCCAATGCAAACTACCATAACCCTCTCACATGGGGGTTTTTTTTTTTCCAGAAGAAAGAAGCCTAAAAGCTACATGATCCCTATGCCTAGACACAGTGGGGGCAGAGGGAGGGGTTGAAATGACAACCCCACCCCTCATAAAAGGCAAAAATCTTACCACCATTGATGCTTCTACTAGTGTGACCCATGCATGCGCTAGTGTAAGGACCACAATACCTTTTAGGGAACCCTCCCCTATTTATTTTATTGCTTTCTTCCTCTTGCTCATGGCTAGTTTCAGTCCAATAAAATGGGCCTTGTGCCAATACAGAGCTTTGGAAATTTCCCTCCTTTTCCCCTGCCTCTATTTATGCTGAACAAACAACTACAGACCTTAACAGCCACTGCGGTCTAGACTCCCAACTACACAACTGACATAAGACAACCAACCAACTAGCCCTCCCTTCCCCAAATGTTTTTTAATTTTCTTTTCGGGAAGAGGATGGGTACGAACTCAATCAAGCAGTGATCAGATTCATCTTCTTTCATTTCACATTCCATCGGCCATTTTACGATTGTGAATGGACTCTGCACCTCTTTTATGTAATCATTTCAACTTAAATACAACATTGATTGTAGTGATTAAAAGAGCCTAAATGTTGATGCAGTTTGGGATAAGGGTTAACAATACATCTTTTTTCACACACGCGCGCACACACACACACATACATGCATCAAGCAGCTACAGATGAATTCATCTCACTCAGAATATGGCAGTATGTATTGTAATCTGATGTGTTTGTGAAGCCAGGAATGAAATCTGAGAAGAACCTCAAGACTGCTGCTAGATGTTGGGAGTCATTAGAAGCAAATGCTGCTTCAAGAAATAATGAAGGACGGATGGTATTCACCTGCAAATTCACAAATGCTTCTATCATAAGTTTTCAATGTCATAGATACCACAGTTTCATTGACATATATCAAGGGAAGTGGAATGACAAAGCTTAGTGTGAAGCCAAGGAGAAAGCAGTGATGATGCCACCATACAAGATGAACTGGGAAGAAAAAGAAAAAAAAAAAAACAAGTGCTTCATGATATTTCCAGTGTACTATCTCAATTCCAATTACCAATACAAGCACAAACTAGGGATAAATCAAGATTTGATAGATGCAATGTAGGATGTGGTAGCTATGCTGAAGCCGAACCTAGACGTACAGTCAGCAGAGAATAGTGAGGTATTCTTGTAGTTTCTTAAGTAATTATAATAAAAGCAATTACTCCAATTAGTAAACTGATGTTGAATTATCAATGTTTGGAATGGCCATAGATGTAGACCTTCAGGGATACACTTGGGACTTTCGGCCGTGGAACCACAATGTCCGGTTGGGAAAGTACCGCCCCTAGTAGGTCCATTAACTTAGTTTCTCTGTTCAATCCATATATGTAAGTATCCAAGTTCAATCACTTACCAAGAATATTTTAATGCAGGTGAATGTTGGATGTTATACGGGAGAGATGCACCAAACCAAACTTGAGGGAAGGTAGCAATTAAAGTGCTCTCCCAGACATGTTTCGCCACTGTATAACGCAGTTGGAGTATGTTTCCACTCATCCACTCCAAGAGGTAGAACCGATTGAGACATAAACGGTTGGAAGAATTGGTCTATGTGCATTACAACATGAGATTGAAGATGCAAAACATACACATGAGCATGGATAATGACATCCAATTGAACTCAGTAACATCTTTCAGGTGGAGTCAGTTGAGGAGATCACTTGTACGAGTGGATGAGGGATCGAGGTGATCCTGTGATGGATCAGCCTGGTGGTTGGTTCGACCCTGAGATTTATAGTCAGATGGGCATCGATGTTAGTGAGTTCATGGCTTCTAGAGTTCATACACAAAAACTTGGACCTTTTGAGTCCCATCCTAGCAAGGATGAGGATGTCGAGTGTTGCAGTCCAATGGTACACTCGCATACCCTCATCGTCTGATAGTGGAGATGATGATGATGTGATGGTGGGTATGTGATGGTGATGGTGATAGATTTGCGAGCTTTCGGGAGAAGTTTGACTAGGCAAAGGTGGATCCGAAGGCCATTTGATTCACAGGAGAAACTTACTTTGATCATGCTATACATTTTCCCTTCAACTAGGGAAAATATGTCTTCTTAAGAAAGCTCTATATGGC
Source organism: Macadamia integrifolia (assembly GCF_013358625.1). NCBI lineage: Eukaryota > Viridiplantae > Streptophyta > Magnoliopsida > Proteales > Proteaceae > Macadamia > Macadamia integrifolia. The sequence goes on along the minus strand of NC_056570.1, from coordinate 31,820,911 downwards.
CTTAAACAATTCCCAAAGGCTTGGTTTGAGAGGTTTAAACAAGCAACTCTAAAGAAGATATACCTGAAATCAAGCTGATCGTACTCTATTTACCCTGCGAGGTAATGGTAGCATTACAACTCTAATTGTCTATGTGGATAACATTGTGGTGATTGGAAATGATAGGGAGAGATAAAAGACTAAAGCCTTATTTAGCTCAACAGTTTGAGATCAAGGACCTTGGACTCTTGAAATATTTCTTGGGAATTGAATTGTCGAGGTCTCAAAAGGGAATAAATATTTGTCAAAGGAAGTTTGTACTGGAATTAAACCTACATCTAGGTGATGTGGACTATTGACTGAGTTGCATTAAGGGTCTATATCTTCTTATCATTAACGTATCTAGATAAGACATCCTGTAGGGACATCGACAACTCGTGTACCATCTTTATTTCACCATTCCCGAGGGACTCCTAAAACCTAGGTCCCAACTCACTCCACCCTGATCTAGAACCATAGTTGTCACGGCGCCAAGGCAAGCCAAGGCGATGGAGGGTTGTCTAAGCACATAGGCGAGAAGGTGTCTACCTTAAGACGAACAAGGTGACCAAGTGTTATTTTTTATTTTCCCTATTTTCTAACATTATTTAGTAAGCTATATATACCTTGTATCATAAAAAATCAACATTAAGCAATATCAAGTCATTAAAAATCAACATTTAGCCATATTAAATCATAAAAAATTAATATTAAGTCATATTAAGTTATAAAAAATCAACATTTCGAGAAATGCTCTTGTTTTATAATAAGTTTGACTGATCAAATGATTTTATTTTTACATGAGACTTTTTGTATTAGTTATAACATAAAACCAGCTTTTCAACAAGTTTAAGATTACTTAAATCTGAGTTGTACTGACAAAGTTATGCTTCGGTTAAACATAATTTTAGGTGCACGAATGTTGTTAAAATCGCCTAAATGAAAATAATTTTATAGATATCAAAATAAAAGATTATTTTACCGGATTTTTGGTCTTTAGCAATGTTTTAACATGATAGAATTTATAAAATTTTCATAATTGAGAAAAACCCTAGCATTTAAAAGTTGAAAATCGCCCTTATAACCAAAATCCAGTTTTTGTTCTTGGACTGGGGGATTAAGTTTTTATCCTTTTGGAATTTGATTTTTAATCTATTTTTATTGGATTCAAATAGGGGGTATTTGTTTATTTATGAATAATATCTTAAGTAAATGAATTTTACTTAAATGAAATTTGGCATAAATAAGTGTCAAAACACAAGGTGACATGCAGTGCAATAAGGTGACAGTCGCCTAGGCCCCAAGCAAACCGCCTAGATGCCTTGTCGTCACCTAGGCGACGCCTTGACAACTATGTTTAGAACTGCACACTTGCTAATATTTCTATCACAATAATCGGTCAGTGAAAGGAGTGGCTACGATAACAGATCTGATAGGTTGGTCTCCCTACCTGAGATTGTCCGAAAGCCTAATCCTTTCCCCATCACCAAATTGCAACCTTATTTGCCTCAACAATCTGACACATTGTCCGCTTCCAAAAATAGTTTGGATGGATGGAGATGTTGTTTCATAGCTACCATGGCAGGCCTTAACCAATCAAAAAGGCTGGATAGGGACATGCAACATGCAAGAAAAAAAAAAAATTCATGTTTATTTCAGACTTAAAGAATACTATAAATTGCCACAACAGGATGATCCTGTGGCATAGGACAGCATATGGAATATGGATTTATAATGGGCATCTAAATAGATCACTGCAATTGATGATGTCTCATCTTTTTATCCATGTAGAGAAACCAGACTGCAGATTCTTGTCATGGTACTATTAATAAGCCAATCATTTTACCTATGAATTCCCAAGGAACCTCCTAAATGTCATACAGGAGGACTGGGGCCTGTAGTTATCAAGAGGATTCTGTCATAATTATTCTGATACATTTGATGCCCTACTATCTGAAAGGGTTATTTCTATTAAGAATTACCTTGTTTTTCCGTGCATAACACAGACCTTCGAGATAATATCCATCTTGCACTAGCAGCAACACATAGTCATGATGCAACGAGAGCTGTCTCAGCATATCCATACCCAGTTTCCTTGTCTGGATATTATTGCGTCCTGAATCTAATAGTTGTAATGCAACTTCTTTCGAGGGCTCAAGGATCTGAATGAAGGAAAAATATAATTAGGTTCCTTCATAACATGCTCAGAAATTAAAGGTAACTTATCTTTTAACAAGGACACAGTACAATCTCAAAGGTAGGACAATAAGAAACACTAACAACAACTACTGTTACTATGGGTATAACAATAACAATAAAAATGATATTTAGTAAAAACAAGAAACAATTATACTCACAGAATAAGAAAAAGATAATGAAAATATTAAAAATTGAGGAATTCATTCTGATGCATGTATATGAAAACATAGGGTTTTTTGTTTTGTTTTGTTTTGTTTTTTTGTTTTTTTGTCAAAAAAGATCACTTACAAATTGAAATAGAAATAGCACCATCCTTACAAATAAATCATTTGAAATGAACCACGTCAACAGGACAGGCAAGATCTGGCAGCTAAGTCAACAAATGGACCTTATTTGTGATGAAAAACCCAAGTTCCGCATAGCGTTCACTGCGGGCTAGCAGTTGTATGGTTAAGACATTCAGATTCCGATGTACTTTGAGGTTCTCCAAAGCAGCACTGCGATTACAGAAAAAATCAGGGCTTCCCTAGCTCTCTCCTTAAAGTATATCAAATAAAAGTCAGGCATCAATCAAGGAAATATTTAATTGTATACCTCCGGAAGTACTCAACAATAATAGTGACCAAATAAGAAGGATCTACTGCCATCCCTTCCTCTACAGGAGCAAAGACGGAGTCATACATCTCATCAGTCGAAATTACTGGAGAAGCAACTAGTGACTCCTGCTCAGAAACTTCAGAGTTCAGTCCACTGGGGCCAAGCATTTGAGTCTGTAAAGTTGACTGCTCAACCTCCATACCAGAAGTTTCAGCCCCTGTACCTTCTTTAGTTCCCAAAAAATGAAGATTGTTGGATTGGGATTTTTCAAGAGGCTCCCCAGAACTGCTTTTCATTAGTTCAGAGCTAACATTCTCCTCCAAGTCTGTAACCAAAGAAGTTGATGATCTATTCACCATAACACCTGTGGCAAGATCCAGAGATTCATTTTCCACATCTCCAGTCCTGAACTGTTGAGGTTCCCCGTCTACTCCACTTGCAGTTGTTGATTCACCCCTGGATTTTCCAAGTCTGGCAATTCTAGTCAGAGAACCATCAAATCTGGTCCTGGAACTGTCTACATGTCGTATGCCAGAAGCAGAAGTAGTCTCACCACCCACACTTCTTCCCAGGAGAGTACTTCCCATTTTAATCGAATGAGAGTAAGAGGTAACTAGCACATCAATTGCTCTAGCAACCAGGGGTACGGGTCTCCGTTCTAGAATTATAGTGCGAGTAATCATCAAGCATAATTTCTTAGCCTGTAATGTAAATCAAATAGCATATAGAATCAATCCAGGAATTATAACAAGCATTTTGTGCATCATATACATAAAGCTAGTGCTAACTGCACCTCATAGTCATAAAATGGGAACATCACCTTGCTGGCTTCCAGTCTTCGCCGCTGCAAAAATTCTAGAACAGAGGGCACTTCCGAGTTACTGGCAGCAATGGCCTACAAGCAAGAAACGATATGCTTCTTCATAAATTCATAGACAAGGACTGGTAACTATAAAAATAACTAGGAAGTATGAACAATCCTTACCTCTAAGTCCAAGTGGATCCTCCACAAAGCACCAAGTGCAGAATCACATATAAGGTCAGGAACGAGAAAAGTCCACCCATCTCCGTAGATGATTCCTCCCTGGTCACTCGCTTCACTTATCTCTACATGGACTGTATCATTTATGCTTGATTCAGAGGAGGAAGTATTAGCCCTGTGTAAAGATCTCAGTAGGAGAGGAAGTGGAGCAGATATTGGTCCCCGCGAATCTGCAGATATGTCATATATAATGACAACTTTGGAATCCACTTGATGGACGAGTAGTACATTATCAACCACACTGACTGCAACCTTGCTTGAATAAATTGGCAAAGAACCCTGAAATGTGAAAAGAATGTACTCAAATGAAGAAAAATACATCCTCCTCCTAGGAGATAATGATGAAAGAATGCATTCTCTGAGAACTTATACTTGAGCCTTTGAGTAGTTCAAATAGAAAAACTCTATGATACAACAGATTCTGTATCAGAACACAATCAAGGAATGAATCATAGCTCCTCATGAAAAGAACAACAATATTAAACAACAACAAAGAAATATAGCCAACAGCTACTTAACCAACCTAAAATGACTTGACATGGTATAAACTATAAAATGAAGTCATAACCGAACCCCATAACAAATTATAAATAAACTGCTCGGTTATCCCATGCATGCGCCATAAAGAGAACAACTTGAAACTGATCTAGTATAGAATCCCTAATGTACTAATGTTCTCCCAAGCTCTCGAGATTCCATATCATGGTTCTTAATCTCGGTTTGGACAGTTACTGGTATGAAATCATGGATTGAAACTGTTTCGTACCAGGTTTCAACCAGTTTTGGTAGTTTCGACCAATTTCAACCAGCCCATGATATTTCAGAGTTTGGCCCAGAAAAATACCAGGTTTTGGTTGAAACCGAGATTTAGAACCTTGCTCCATATGCACATGGGGCTTCAACATTGAAACATCTTGGTAGGGAAATTATGAGGGAGGTGCAAAAATTTCCCAACCCTTTCCTTCGAGAAAACTTTAAGGGTCCATATTGTCGCAAATAAGTTGGAAAAAAAAAAAAGAGGATACATTTCTAATCTCCTCTAACAGGGGCCCTGAAGGGAAAAACAAGAATTTAAAATAAAATAAAATAAAATTACAATGCCACACCCTCTTTAGAATGAGAGGGTAGACCCCAAGAGGAAACAATAAGCCTATTTCTGGGGGAATCAACACATCTAGAGGCCACCACCAACAGTTTGGATCAAACATCAAAGAGAAAGGAGTTCCAAATCTGTTGGAAGGAATGAGGGTTGGAAAACCATCTCCTGAGATTGTGCTTCAACCAATAATGATGGATAGCAGCTCCAAAGGCCAGCTTGCCTACACGATCACTAACAGAAGAACCCCCCAAAAGTCATGTCCACCATAGAACATAACTAGGATCCTGGTTATGCACGTAAGAATTTTGTTAATACCAAAGATTCTTTTATATAAATAATAACAAAGGAAGATTACAACCTATAAGATGGGTCTGAAAGATATAATAAAAGCAAAACGGACCTTTTAAAAGAAAGGCTACCCTCCCCCCCGGCACGCGGGCGGTGTGGAGGGGGGTTTAAAACATATTGCGAGAAGATAATTGTTAGCAAATCATTGAAACATGACAGAGTTATGACAAAAAAAGATACAGTATTGTCTTTACATATCTAAGTGAAAAGTAATCATTACATCAACAATTCCAAGTAATCATTTCATCAACCTCCTAAAACGGAAGGGAAGATTTGGAAGACATCGGGCTTATAGGGGTACAAATGACTGTTGCAGATACATTAAAAAATAAAAGAAAAGAGCACACAACATGATTTACCTGTTGCACAATGGCATCCCGGTAAAACCTATACAAATGCAGTAACATTGCAATCCTATCAACTTGCAAACAATATATCCTACCATACCTGCAAATATTGTTCAGTATAAGCAATACATCTGAAATGGCATGCTACAGAAGACGAATTAATGTGGTGAAATAAATTGTTCTAAGCAAGAAGAAACAAACAGAAAAAACTACATCGTAACAATATGAACATCCTCTGCAGCTAGGACAGGTTTCTTGTTCGCCTCAGCATTTGCCATTGCCATCTCAAACCTTGGCAAGCGAATAATTCCTCCAGACGATAACTGAAAAAAAGAAGTGATAGGGGAGTATAAATAGTAAAAGAACATGATTGGGCATGATATTGTGCATTATCTAAGGCTTAGGTGAGAAGAAATGCACTAAAACTTCGTTGGAGAACAGAAAAGTAATGAATACCAATAAATGTAGACTAATTGAATATCAGTATTGCAAAAATCTTGAAGTTACTAAAAGAGATCCAGTTGATAGAAAAATGAAGTAACTATTTATTTAAGTAATCAACCGACACAGAGGCAGCATATGGATGTGCCCAAAAGTCAAAGAAGCAAAGAGAGATTTTTCTCACTGATGAAAGAATTGTAACAGTGACAACCTGTGATTTTGAACTGTATTGCGAGAATACAGAGATTAGTACAAACACTAGAGTATGTGTATCATCAGAAGTTACCAGCAAGCTGTAAAAATAAAGGGTTGTAATGGTTCTGTTCAAGGATATAAATTATGGTATCAGAGACCAGATTGGTGGCATCCAGTCATGATACGGCTTGGCCCATCTGGCCTGATATTGGCCTATCTGGCCTGATATTGGCCTATCTTTGAGGAAGTCTGCTGGATTGGCGACTCAATCCCAGCAAAAATCAGCCAATCTGGCCGACCCAGCCAATCTCGACCCAATTGAATCTTGGCTCTGTGAGCTTTATGGAGCTACAAACGTTCACATGTTAGCCAGCTCTTTAAAGAGAAGGAAGATAATTTTACAGCATTTCCCTCAGATACCAAAAGTTGCAAGGCCTGAAATTAAAAAAGCATATTAGCAGACCTTTACAGAGAGTAGGAACCTCCCCAAGGATGCTATTTCCTTGCATCTTCAGGATCATATTCTTTTTTTTTTTTTGGGGGGGGGGGTGTGGGTTGGTGAGGAGGGGAACAGAGACTGTAAACAGAGGAAAAACTATCATTTGAACCGATACTTTACATGCTGGCTGACATGAATCCAATTGCCAGATTTTACATTAATTACTATAAGTTACTGCAGTTTCTGTTGATTACTAAGATGCATAAATGACTAGTACATCCCAAACTTTTATACCATTCATGTAATTGAGATCAGCAGATCTACCTGAATTCCCGTGAAAGATTTGCACTGCATTCCAGAGGCGAGAAGAACCATCCGACTTTCGTGTGTGTAAATATACCAGCTCACATTCAATTTTTTTGTCTCAACCAACCGAAGAGCTTTCAATTCAGATTCATATGCAAACATAGCCACCCCGCTGTAATTGGACTTTATATCAACAAAATGAAAATTTGAAAACAAGGCATAATCCAACAAGGCTAAAGAACAACCAGCTTAAATCAGCTGAAAAAAGGAAATACAAATATGTGCACACTCTATGCTTTTTTCCATTCAATATTGAAATTAAAAGGGAAGGGACTCCATCTGAAAGTTTTCTGCAATTTTTGTATCTATTTTTCAGTGAACTCAACGCGAGTCATGAACCTAAGGAACTTCCAGAATAACACAAGGAACAGCATAGTTTGTCCATGATACAGTATAATTAACATCAACCACCATTCATGGACACAATCCAGCACAGAATCCACCTTGCACTAGAGGTGGGAAATTGACCAAGTTAATAATTATATAATGCATGTAGCCTATGATGAAGCCTTTGTAGAATATATGAGGTTGTGATTACCAAATGCACACATGCACATGCGTGCGCGCGTATACACACACACTGATCGGGTCGTAATTATTCACGAGATTATTATTTAATTGTTAATTTTAATTTGATGTTCATGATTAATTTGGCTACATAATGTGATTTCCTACGATTGTAGGAATCCAACGGTAGAATCGCCTTTTCCAGGATAGGGGATTGAGGTAGAGAAGGAAAGCAAGAAAGAAGGGAAGAAATAAATAAATAAATAAATAAAATTATAAACCCTCTCTTTCGCACGTCCCTCTCTTATTTTCTCTCTCTCTCATCCTTCTCTCTCCTTGTCCAAAACAGTTCTCCATTGTTTGCCAGCTGGTTTTTCTCCCTTATTCACAGTTCTCCCTTCTTCTTGGGTCGCACCTTCTTCTGACAGATTTTCCTGGGCAGCATCGCACAAAGATCATTGCCATCGCACCAAGGTTCCCTCGCCACTATTGCATCATGCCACATCGTCATTGGACCCCTTCACCTGTGTTCATGTCTCCATGGAAGAACACCGTCGATGCTGCCCTTCGTTCATTCGCACCATAAGCGGCTAAGTCCCCTTTCTATCCGTATGTTTAGATGAAGTTTTGATTTATTATTATGTGATTTCTAGTTGTAAAGCATACTTGATTGTTTGATTTTAAAGACCCCTTCCTTGTGGATGATTTTTAATAGGTAAATTAGTTTAGAATATTTGTCTATGTGATTCACTTATTCTATTCAAACAATAGTATTTTATGTGATTTTTTGCAAACACTAACGATAGCCTTTAATCAATCAAATTAAGTGTGCTAAGAGAAAGCAATAAACGATAGCGCTTGACAGGATAGGTTATACTTAAGGTAGCCTGCGATTATATTTTTGTGGTTACACTGAAACTTGTAGTTTCAGTGAACCGAAATATGAGCTAGAGATTATGTAATAATACCAAAACGGATTCAAAACCAAAGGATAACTTCTCATGAATTCACATCCTTGTTAATTAGGTTATTTAGTTTTGATTTGAATTCTGAATTTTACAAATTTGATTTTCAAAACATCACCACGTCAATCTTAGTAAATTAGCATTTCAGTTCTATGTGGCTTCGACCCCTTTCTTACTACTATCTCATAGTTTAGTTAGGGTTTATTTTGATTCATTCATGACAGCGATCACACACACAAAAAATTATACTAAAAACAAGATGCAGTGCAAAGTGATAGATCAGCACTAACAGATTCCTAACACCTCCATTTCCTAGAAGATGTGAATAAAAATAAACAGCAAATTCTGACCATCTAATAATTTTGGACCTAACAGCTTCAACCAAATTCAACTTGTGCTTTCCTGTTTAATAAATTCAAGTTGCATTGACTGCAAATAATTAACACCCTGATTCGTATCTTTTGTAGTACATACCTGGTCTTCACAAATATAACATCACAGGATGGGCAATCTGTCCAAAAAAATCCCAGTATGCTCTCAGATTCTGATTTACACCTATAGATAAAAGCTTCCCCGGTATCTCTACTCCTGAACTCGATCACACGAGCAGATCGTTGAATTCCAATGATCTTCGCATCTAGCGAATATCGAATAGAAAGTACCGGCCCTTCGCCAATTAAATCAGATGTAGGAGCATCAAAAAGAGCAAGAGGAACAGTTTTCCATGCAAAAACCTGCACAAAAAGAAGAACAAAAAAAGGGACGTTATAAGACAGTGTAAAAGAAGGAATATAGACTTGAAATACCATAATACTTGATATTCATCCCTCTTTTTCTGCTTCAATTTCTCTCTAAGTTTAAAATTTTCGTTGCATCCAAGGTTCAAATATTGGCATGTAGCGGGCTGATGCATGTAGGTTATCCACCCAAAATGTAATCCAGTAGGATCATAGGAAATCCATCGCCATATCATGGTATATATATATATATATATATATACCCACCTGTTAGCTAGATCAAGTTATCAGTGCATGAACTTATAGAGAAGATTGCAGAGAGAGATTGGTCTAAAATCATTCATGGATTCAGCACCTTCCCTTTTAGGGATGAGGCAAAGGTGTGTGATTGATCCCATTGATATGAGATGGATTGAAAAAGAAGCTCCTAATAGCTAGGATGAGATCATTGCGAATGATTTTCCAGCAAGAAGTAAAGAAACCCACACTGAAGCCATCAGGGCTAGGGGCTCCATTGGCCTTATGAGAGGATGGCAAAGATGATTTCATCATCAAAGGGAATGGAGAGAAGAGAAGGAAGAAGATCATCAGGAACCAAGTTGTTGAGGAGATGGGGAGGAATAGGAAGGGGAGAGGCTGGGAGAAGATTCCAAGAAAGTGAGAGACAACTTCAGCTTTTATTTCCTCAGGATTAAGGAGTTCAACACCAGAAGGGTGGGCCGAGTAGTACCACTCCCAACCAAATTGTCTTTGACAACCCCAACACTTAGATTTCCCTTGTCAAGTTGGATAGCACCAACTATTTAGACTGGTCATACTCTGTGAAGTTATCATTGAGGAGTCGAGGGACACTTGGATATATTAAAGGGGCTATCAAGGTTCCCGCTGTCTCTAACCCAGAATATCATTAGTGGAAAACTGCAAATTCCTCTGTTATGACTTCGCTCCTCTTTTTCATGAAACCTGAGATTGGTAACAGATTTATACAGAAGGAAATATCTAAGGATATTTGGGATAGTGTCTCTAAGACCTATGACAGGGTGGGTGACTCTGTTAAGGTCTACCAACTCCTCCAGCAGGCTCTCTCCATGAAGCAGGGAAACAATACTATCTCTAAATATTATAATACTGCTGTAGAACTCTGGGAGGAGTATGATCATTATCTGGACCTTTAGTTGTCTAATCCCGAAGATGAAGCCAAGGTCTACAGATCCCTTGAAAAGGTTGAAAAGGAGCGAGTTCTGATCTTACTCTGCCAAACAATTTGAGATCAAAGACTTGGGACACTCGAAATACTTCTTGGGGATTGAAGTATTAAGGTCTAAGAAGGGAATCAATATTTGCCAAAGAAAATTTGTGTTAGACCTGTTGAAGGAAACAGGGATGTTGGGGTGTAAACCGGCAAGTTCTCATATTGAGCAGAATCACAAGTTAAGAGAAGATGGTGGTTCCTCTCTTGTTGATGCAGGAAAATACCAGAGGCTAGTGGGGAAGCAGATATATCTGTCTCTAACTCGCCCAGATATCACTTATGTAGTGGGAGTAGTGAGTCAGTTTATGCATGCTCCTAAGAGTAGGTGCTTGGATGTTGTGTATCGTATCCTTAGATACTTGAAGTCCTCTCCATGAAAAGGACTCTTATATGCTCAGAACAATCACTTGAGGATAGAAGGTTATTCTGATGTTGATTGGGCTAGATCCATCTCTAAAAGACGATCTACTTCTGGCTATTGCACATTTGTAGGTGGTAATTTGGTTAGAAGGCGGAGCAAAAAATAGCCTATTGTAGCTAGATCTAGTGCAGAGGCAGAGTACAAGGCAATGGCTTATGGAGTTTGTGAACTCATTTGGTTGAGAGTCTTGAGACTACTAGTTCTTGAGTTGTGATATGATACTGACGGACCTACAAGTCATTACTGTTATAATAAAGCCGCCATAAGCATTGCCCATAATCCAGTGCAACATGATAGAACCAAGCACATTGAAGTGGACTAGCACTTCATCATAGAAAAAATTGACACTGGCAACATTTGCATGCCCTTTGTGAAGACAGGTGATCAGTTGGCAGACATCTTCACCAAAGGACTCATTCCTCAGCAGTTCAGTTCCCTCTTATGCAAGCTGGGAATGTATGACATTTATTCTCCAGCTTGAGAGGGAGTGTTGGAATGTATGTAATAGGGGCACTTTAGGAACTGTGTTTACGTTAAGTTGTCCTATTTTGTATTTCCTTTCATTTCTCTTTCACCTCCCTAGGGAGGAATATGTAATTCCCTAAATTATTATTAGAAACTAATATATGTGAGGTGAGCAAAAGAGCTCACACACGATTTTGCCCTCATCTCTCTCTTTCTCCTCTCATCGTCTCTCCTTCTCCTCTCTTCCTCTCTTCTCTCTTTCTCCTACTGAAAAATTTACTTCTGTAACTGAAAAAATGTTTGTACAAAACGTCTCCCCTCATCCTATATCATATATCTTCGGATTACCCTTAGATCCATAAATGAATGACAACATTTGGAAAATATACCATATCTTTATTTTATATGAGTATTCTTTTGGTAAGGCTGCTCCACTGGGACCTAGTGGTCGCGGGTTTGAGTCGGGAAACAGCCTCTCCGTGAAGCGGGGATAAGGCTGAGTACATTATGGCCCTCCCCAAAATCCATAGTGGCGGGAGCCTTGTGTGGGGTACATTTTTTTATTCTTTTGGGGAAAAATCCATCAAAAGTATATAAGCAAACTTAGCATAATTATCTTATACATCTCTTTATCTTTTGCCACGTCCAAGTACTAGGGTGGAAAGGGTGATGCAGATCAAAGCTTGAAGAAGAAGATAAAAACAAGAGTCAGAAAATATTGTTATGAAACACTATTCATGTGAACAGTAATCCCATTGTTCACGTGAACAGTACTTTTGGGTCAAAATCTTCTATTTTTACTTTCCTATTTAGTTTACTCTAGTTAGTTTTTATTTTCTTAGTGAGCTAGTTAGTTTCTTATTTTATTAGTAAAAGAAGTTTCTATTTTGCAACTTAGGTTAGTTTCCTTTTTTAAATTAGTTGTTAGTTTCTAATTTTGTTAAGCTTAGTTAGCAAGTTAGACACAAATTAGAAAGTCTTATTTCAGTTCAACAGTTACATTTTTGTTATTTCTTTGTGTCAAAGTTTTGTAAGGCTATTTAAAGCCCATTGATCATAATGAAAACAAAATTGAAGTTTATGAAAGTGAATGTTTACTCATGGATGAGATAGCTATTACCTTGAGGGGTGAGATACCCAAAAACCTGAGGGGAGAGATGCCCATTCCCTAACTCTTTTCCCTCCTTCTCAACCCGACCATCGAATTCTCTTTCTTTTCTTATTTTCCTTTTATTTGTTTGTTGTAAGAGAGCATTTGAGTGATCAAAACAAGTTTGTTGAAGCTTAGAAGCACCATCGAAATACTAGTTTGAAGGCCTATAGCTGCTGCTCTGCAACTCTTCCATAAAGTTTCCTTTTTCATTCTTCGAGCATAACTTCCCAACCAACCATCAACTGAGGCTCATCTTTTGAAGGATAGTTGGGCATCACACGAGGGATCTTTGTTCCAAATTTGAAGTCATCGGAGGCTGAAATCACAAGATATCGAAAGTTGTCAAAAGTTTCCTAATTCATGTCGATAACATAACTCTCAATTCAGCCATCGTAATTGTCTCATCTTTTGAGGGTTTGTTGACCCATATAAGTCCTTCATCTACTCCAAGTTTCAGCTCCATCTGAGCCACGGTTTGTGAGTTCTCGAATTTCTCCTTATTCAGCCAGATTTTGAGATCCTGCCTAGGATTAAGATCACTTGTGATTCTAGTCTTACATCAAAGGGGGCAGGTATAACTGGTGTCACAACCTGTTCTTGATGGTTAGGGTTCAGGTAAGGACCACATAGAGCATTTGAATAACCACAGGGAGTGAATCCTCACCTTTTCCCCAGGGCCTTGGCCCATGAGAGCCTACCTCAGTTAGCTTGGAAAATTGAGGAGATCCATCCATGTTTCAGAGTCGGCAGGGAGGATTGTGGTCAAGCACTTAAGAACATTTGGCATGGTCCATCTTTATAAAAGAATCCTTTGTCATTAAAACCTTCATCAAACATCACTGGATGTCAATACTCGGACTTCTCAGCCTTAGCCAATTCCAATCATCTTCATCATTTCCTAAAACCGTTGTTTCACCTTAAACCTGACTTCTCTGTACGTAAACAGCAAGCACTATGTTCTTGATTTCATCATAGCAAATTCTAATCTAGGGTGAATTAGAGCATGATTTCATTCCTGGAATCAGTCAGAAGGGGAGTGGCAGGTGACACTTTTTTCATCTATTACAAGGTTCAATTCAATCATAATGATGCACCAAAAATACATGCATATTTGTCTAGTCATAATTAAGGTACATTACCTGATCAGATGTGACGGAGAGTAGTAACTTATTCCCATCATCATAGAATAGACCTCTTGATCCAGGAATGCTGCATCTTAGAGGTGGATGCTGAATGTAAACATGTGACAGTGCACCACTTCCACTAAAACCAACAGTTGGCTGAGCACTTGATGCTTTTCCGAACATGTTATAATTTCTTGTATTTCAGCCTTAACAATAGAACTTAGAAGAGTCTGGTAATATTATTGTAGTTGGCCTCCAATGGTGGATAAGAGCTTTAAGTACAACAAAAGCATACCAGTGCAACAGCAGCAAATTACATGAAAGGTTTGGGAGCTTTAATATACCATATAAACACTAAAACAACATTTATCAATTCATTAGCAGTGTATTGCTTTCTCCATGCTTCAGTTTGTCTTCTCCTTAACTTTACAAGTAAATCTTGTGAAGTTCAGGTAATGCCTCAACCTCAAAAGGTACGAGCTCTTCAAGTTTAAACCTGTCCTTTAGACACTAAAAACAGTTAAACAGAAGAAGGAAATTTCATCCACAATACTCTGATGGCAATGAAGGATGCATAGAATGGGAATATATGACTCTTTGCATTCTCCTGATTTTCTTCTGTCCTGACTTTACAAATGGAGGCTGTGGATCCATACCACTGCTTCTACAGACTATGGAAAAAGGAGTTCAGTTGGATTCAGAGCCTAAAACTTCCCTCTCAGCTGTTAAGCAACAAAATGGTCTAACATCAATATAATATAGAATAGATAAATTAGTTAATAATATACTTTTATGGAGATGTAGTATAATATGCTACATATCAATAACAAAAGCGGTACCTTATTCTGCATGCATGCTTTTAGGGCAAGAAATTCCTTTAAACACATGTCACGTTCAACCTGTGGAACTTTTCCAGCAACGCAACTCCCATATTCTTTTGCCTGCAGAATCAGAATCATAATTAAAGCAATACTATATACAGGCATCAATCGGATCTTACTCACTTTCCCAGCAGAGCTTAGTAATTGCAGTTAATGAGAAGTAAATATCCAAAATGTGAAAATCTTTCCTGTACAGTTGTTGCTATCTATGTTTTTTATTCTTGTTTACAGCATTGAGAAGCTTGATGGTAGAAGACAAATTTCTTGCAACAGTTATCATTTCTGAATCTCTATGAGAAAATTTCATCTTGTAGATCTCTTAAAGAAACTCCACTTGCTCAAAAGCCAAAACAAAACCCAAATAACAATAAAAACATTTCACAATATTTTTATAGGGAAGGAAAAGAGCATAATGTGCTAACCATGACTTCTATTTTGCTTAAAAGATGCAAGCAGCCAACTCATTAGTAGATGATTTTTTTTTTGGGGAGCCAGGGGGTGTGTTCAAGGGACTCTTTGTATTTAGGTTCTTTTCCTATTATGTAATTCTTCACTTAGGCTCTAATTCTTCACTTAGGCTCTCCAACTGGTGTCGGTCGGTGCTGTTGTTTGTTGTATTTTGGTTCTGTATTTCTTCTCTCCTTTCAATAAAGCTTTTATTTATTAAATAATAAATAAAAAAAAGAACTCCAAGCAAACCAGGAGATGTGGAGATATTTGTATTTAATTTGCAATGCTCAGTTCTTTTGTCCACACAGGGACCTCTCTTAGTCTCCTTTATGCAGACGACTCTGTGGCTGATAACTTGGCTATTTCAGAGGTTTCAGCTTCGGGGTTCTATGTATTTGAGCCTCAGACCCATTGGCCAGTTAACTGTGAGGGTTCCCAGATCCTGTTGGGCTGGTGTTGCTGTTTTTCTTACTGGTATTGTATCCCTATTTCCCTTTTACCTTAAACTGAAATCAGAAACAGCACTCATATTCAGAAAACTGAAGTTTTAAGAAAGTAATAGGACTTCTGATGGGCAAATCAAAACAGAAACTGGAGATAATAACAGCAGTACCATAACTGATAGATTGATAAATCAGAAAGCAAATCATCAACTACAGAAAGACGAAATAAAACATGCACGTTAGATAAAAATACAGAACTGACCTGGATTAATGGAAAGAAAGAGAGGAAGATATAATCAGGAGTCCCACTTGATTTTCCTGATGAATCCAGAACAGAGAACATGCTACTGAATCCCACAGCAGCACCACTCTTGAATTCACAAGAGCTAACACTCAAGAATCCAAAAGAGCTGATCTGAAATCCACAGAACCAAGTTGCAGCCAAAACCTTTTCGTTAATCAAATCGTGCGTTAGGCTGTAAGCCTTTACATATTTAAACAGACTTGCTGTAAACTGACTTATACTGAGACAATGAAAGGTTGGAGTCAGCATGTATGAACAAGGGAAAGAAAGAAACAAACTGGACTAAGGAAAACTCCCAACCGTAGGCTATGAAAGAGTTTCCTAAACTGATTAAAACAATTTAATTAAAAAAAAAAAAAAAAAGACACAACGTGACTGGATTTACTTAATCCTATTCCAATCAACTATTAATAAAAAAATTATTAAAATAAGCATCTAAGAAAGCTCCATGACTTCGAGAGATAAGAATCCTGATTGAAATCTGAAACTGGCCAGATTCATTGAATCTGGACACTGGAGTGCCCAGTTGATTGGACCAGAATGAACCATATAAACTGGTTCAAAAAAGTGAACCAGACCAAAGTCACCAAACCACATGATATTGTTCTTCTTTTGTATCTTCCAACTGAATACTGCAAAAGACAACCTTAAAAGTTTTCAAATTGCATAACTTCTGCACCTTCGCAGAATAATCGGAATGAAATGATAAAAATAGGGAAAATGATAAAAACCACAATCATTAGCCACGAAAATAAATTATGCAACTGTACATCATGTTTGTGTACAATTAAACTTTTTTTTTGGTTAATTCTGCAGGAGTGTTCAAGTTTTATATTCACTACCAGGTATAGAAAATTCATTTGGATGAAAGAGAAACAAACACGGCTACAAAGGTCGTTCAAGCCCTAAGTATATTATACATTAGGCTCAAACAAAACTCAACAATATGAATATACTGAGGGGGCTTAAAGTGCATGCCATAAAATCATTTCAAGTGCTCAAGCCCAATAGAAGGTATGAACATAAAATTATTTCAAGTGCTCAAGCCCAATAGAAGGTATGAAGAACATCTTTTAAGTACATTCAACGTAATAGAGAGCTGTAATATGGATTTTGGCCCAAAAGAGTTGATTATTACCCGAGATGCACAGTTTACCAAAATGCACTTGAGCGTGGAAGTACTGTTTCCCTCTTTCATATCCAGGTCACTGAAAATGTAGGTTGCTAATAACTTAGATACAATGCTGGGTCACTGAAAATGTAAATTTCCAATAACTAAGACAGAGTGTTATCAAGATCATATTCATGATGCTACAAATGAACAAACGGTGGTGTGGGGTTAGATAGGATGAACCTTAGGTTCAGATTACACTCCCCTTCTAACAAGAACTCAAGCAAACCCTAAAAAAGAATTTAGGTCAACAGTAAGGTCAAAGTCAACCTTATCCAATGAAGGTCAGATTTTGACCAATGTTCATAAGTTGTTGGAAAAAGTAACCCAAAGTACTGAGATGTTCTAACGGCCAGAATTAAAGTAATAATCATAACAGTATGTTTTCAAAAACAAAACCCTGGTGTTGGGAGAAATATTGTAACCACAGATCAGCAGGCCTGATCTGAAAACTGCTGAACCAAACCCTGGTCGGGTGTCACAAGGGATAGCGTCTTTAACAACCCAAAGTGTGGAGAGAATCTGCTGGTCAGATCTCCCACAATCACATAAATCAATTTCTGCCAAAAGGGGCATCAAAACAGGCTGCCATCGGCACTGTTTGGTGATGAACCTTGGCTGTGTCTAATCTTCAGTAAGAACAAAATATAAAAGCAATCTAAACTGATGTTGAACCCCTCCAATCCCTAATTATGTCATTCTCAAGAAACACCAGTAATGATAAGAGATAGAACATGTACTTGAGAGAGGGAAAACAGAAAGTATAGAGGAAGGATATGACCTTTGGCTTCCCACCAGCAGGCCTAAATCAGAATCTCACTAATCCCAAGAGTTTCCCACCCTTAACTGAGTTTCACAGCAGCTCCATTGAAGCAACTCAATTCTTTCTTTCATCATATAACATGGAGGAGCTTTTAGGCTCTTACAACTTATAACTAGAGTTGAGTGTTCCAACTAGGAAACTGAAATACAAAGTCAAAAATAATTCACCAATGTGACGGAGTTCTAATGTCTCTTAACTACCAGTACCAAAGATAAGAAAATAAAATAAAGCAACTAAATTAAGTAGTCTATGATGTGGGCAGGTGGACGGGCCATGAATGGGATGAGAAAAGGCCATGGCAGTATAAACATAAGAAAGGCCTATAAGGCCTGTTTGCCACTAAGGCTTGTTTGCATTTATTCTTCTTACAGGAGTATGTTATGAACTCCCCTGCATCAAATGGCTATTTCAACAATTGCATGACCATGCTAGAGAAGATTGGTCTTTTAATGTACCCACGAAAGAGAGAGAAGAAGAAGGATACAGGGAAATTTTTGAGGCATTGAATTTGAAATCAAGCAACAGACTAATAGTAAGTAAAAGAAAAGCTTGAATCAAGACACAAAATTCCTTCATAGAATCCAGGACAGAAAAGACTGAAGATCTATATGAATATATGAGTCATACAACAGTTATACAAATAGGACTACCTAAAAGCTATTTAATCCCAACACCCACTCACCAACCCCACACCCCCCCCCCCCCCAACTACTTAAGACTAATGCAAGCATTAACATAATCTTCATCATAGTATTGCTGGAATTAACAACATCATAAGATATAGAAACATTTATACAGAAAATTAGGGTGTCTGAAGTAAATGAAGCTTTACAAAATATGAAAATGGATAAAGCAGTAGGTCTAGATTTGGAATTAGCGGAATAACTTGGCCAATAGAGTTATTTAATAAGATTATGAACACAAGAAAATGTTAGACAAATGGAGGGGAAGCATTGTGGTTCCGATTTATAAAAATAAAAATGATATAAAATATGTAATAACAATAGAGGGATAAAACTTATGAGCCATACTATAAAATTATGGACAGAGTATTGAAACCTACTTGAGACAAGAAACTAAGTTTTTTCATATACCCAATTTAGTATTATGCCAGGAAGATCAACCACATAAGCAATGTATTTGCTTAGGATAATAATGGAACCATTTAGAGAATGTATGTAGGATCTCCATATGGTCTTTATTGACTTAAAAAATATATATATTATGATAGACTCCCTCAAGAGTTAATTTGGCATGTGTCGAGTAAATGTGTGGACATGACTAAAGATATTTACAATGATGCACTGATTAGTTTAAGAACCGGGGAGGGGGGGCTTGTGAATTTCCAATTACAATTGGATTATATCAAGGTTTAGTTCTAAGCCCGTATTTGTTTGCGTTAGGAGTGTCAAAGGTCCTGGTTTTTTAAAACCCCAGCTCTATCCCAGCCCGAGCACAGGCCCAGCCCGGCCTTGATTGACCTTATTTGGCCTGCGCTGGGCTGGGCTGGGCTGGGCTGGGCTTGGCTGGCCATGATTGCCTCCAGCTTAGACTTGGAAAGCCAACAATGTACATTATATTATGATAATTGGGTGGTTTCAGTGGAGAATGGAGATATTTAAGAACTGAGAGTATGACATCTTATATAATATACAAAAAAGGGCATACCCTATTCATGAGACTCCCACCACTACAGGGTTCTAGGGAGGGTCATAATGTATATAGCCTTACCCCGGCATCATAGATACGCTATTTCCCTGCTCTAACCTGCGACCACTAAGTCACAATGGAGCAACCTTACCTTTGCGCCGAGGTCCGCCCTCTATCTTATATAATATATGATATATAATATAAAGCCAACAATGTGTACCATGGTGATTGGGAAGTGTCGATGGAGAATGGAGATATTTAAAAACAAAGAAAAATAAATAGTAGATGATGTTGCACACAGAATTAGAATAGGGTTGATGAAGTGGAGGGGTGCGTCCAGAGTGCTGTGTGATTGACGCATTCTTTTAAAACTGGTATAATTTTTATAGGATAGTTATACAACCGGCATTGATGTATGGAGCAGAATATTGTGCAGTAAAAAAAAAAAAAACATATAAATAAAATTAGTGTAGTTGAAATGAAGGTATTGAGATGGATGAATGGTGTAATAAGAAAAGATAAAATAAAGAATGAAAAAATTAGAGATAATTTAGGAGAAGCTCCAATTCATGATATGTTGTGAGAAAGTCATTTGAAGTGGCACTGCCATGTGCAAGGAAGCCTTTGAATGCTCTAGTATGTAGGGCTAAGTTGATTTAGATTGAAGGAGCTATAAGTGCCAAGGTTACACCTAAAAAATGACTCTTAAAGAAGTGGTGAGGAAATACATTCATAATTTAGGACTTGTAACAAATATGATCTTGAATAGAGCTGATTGGAGTAAAAGGATCCATGTAGCAGAACCCATTTGTTTGGGATAAAGTTGAGTTGAGTTGTATAAGCCATAGGAACATTAGGTAGAATACATGGTGACAAGATCTAAAGTCCTTCCACTGGCTACTCTGCTTTTATTTTTTGAATTCTTTAATCACAAAAAGATCTGATGTTCCCAAATTTTCATGATACCAACAACACAAGAATTCCATGTACAAATTTGTATCGTTTTCTTTACTCATCATCACAACAATCAAGCTAGAGCCTCGAAAGTATCTCAATAAGAAATTTCACTATCTAATCCAACTAATAGTTAGTATACAGAACAGACCGAATGTAGAAACCAAGAATAACAAACGATAGGGTTCTGTTGTGAATTTTCTGATAAAATGTCTGAAAGAAAACTAATAAATTACTAAGCTTCTTAGAATCCTACAGTGCACACACATATCTACGTCTCTATGGTTTTCTTTACTCATCATCACAATTTAATCAATTCTGTTCTGATTTGACGAAAATTATAAAAAACAAAACCAGTAAATTTGTGACTTTCGGTATTACGACGAATTAGAACAAATACTTAATAAAATGATTGGTTTAAGAGATGAGATAGTTAAAATTGGAAGGAGAATACCTTCGAAATGAATCTTTAGTCGATCGAATGAGCGAAGTAGATAATGCCGCCGTTTATATTCAGAGCATCATGCGCTCACCAGTTCAGGCTCCGTCATCGCACCAATTTTAACGATTTAAAAAGGGATCATTGTACTACGGTACTTGGTCGATGGAATTTGATTGTCGCCACATCATGGGCATCTTCATAGATCTGTGATTATTTTGACGGTGAAGATTACGCAAGAGAGAATACTACATTACTACTAGCAATCATTCTCTACCTCCCCACACCGGTGCGGTGAGGTCTGGATGGCTGGGAGCACCCGGGCACATACACCCTAAGAAGCTCTCAGCCATCCAGAGCCTCACTACACCAATGCGGGGAGGCAAAGGATTCTTTTGCCATTACTACCACTTCGTAGCTCTCCAGCTTGCTCAAGAAGGTTATTAAACTCGGAATAGGGATCCAGATTTTGGTCCAACCAATTCAACTAATATCGGCATGAATCCTAAGAACCTAGCACAGCTTGGTCGTGCCAGATCGATTGGAATTGGGATCAGGGTTGGCTAATTCAAATCTGAATAAGCTGATTCTTGAAACCCCGCACCCAACTCAATTTTGGTTCATGTCATCTAAGTCATGAAATAGTTGTTAAAAATATATGGGAGCCTGATTCCTAAACGCATACTATAAAAATGTAGATGTCGAGTAGATGGGGAAGGTATGCGAGAGCATCTTCAACACACAAGGTGGAAACGCAATCTTTTCGCACCCAACTCAGTATAAGCGTTACCTTCACCAGATTGATACGGTTATTTTTCCCATAAGCATATTCTTTATTTTTTTAATTTTCATGTGATGATTTGTGCCTCCAGTCTCCACCATCTTATCAAGGAAAGAAGGTTTATCCACCATTCTATTTCGTTGTGCCGATAGAATGGTCCTTAATTACGTGGCTACTGCATATTTGGATACGTCAAGTGGAGGCATCAACCAGTACACGGTTCAAGAGGTAGGGTCCCCCTATTTCTCTCTCTAAATTAGAATTAAGGTTTGACTTAAACATCAGGTTCTGTCCCTTCAAGCCCAAGCCTAACTCAAGCCTAAGGAATTCCAGCCCAAACTCGGTTTTTCAGGTTGGGCTCATGTGGGTTATCCCGAACCTTTCAAGTGCATGCCCCTAGTAAACCCTCCATTGCTAAAGCTCCTTTTCTTTTACACCTCATTTCATTTTACCAATTTTAATTTTATCTTATTTCATTTTACATGATTCCGTTCTAATTTATTAATTCATACTAAAAGCCCATTTGATTTGTATTGATTCAGATCAATATGAAATAATCGAATGTCGTACGCTCTTACTCTTACATCTCGAATTCCTGGGTTTCTGATTATTTTCAATAGGCTCTTGTATTGGAAAGTGGAGTGGACGAAGAATCATACATAAATGATCAAACTCTCAGATGTCTCGGAGATGCTTGCCATCTATTTTCATTGTTCAACTCTTTGACAACATAACATGAAATGAATCAACTTATTGGAAATAATGAAAAATAAAAAGAAAAACAGGATCACTAATGAGAGGATCATCTTAATGTGTTATCATGCCTAAGCTTCAAAAGCAGGCAAGGCGATTCAAGTAAATTCAGTTTGTCATTCGCTTGGGATTTGATTAGATGTTGGCATACAAAGGTTTCATGGTTTGCTCTTATCTAGGGAAAGGGATATATTTCGCGACATAGCCCTATTGCTTGGAGGGTTATAAATTCTAATTAATCTCCCAACCAAGCTTTCCTTAGGCTCCAATCAATCATAATTCTGAATTGTTGTCTCTAATGGAGTGCTGAAGTGGACATAAATCATTTTTTCTTTAGATGCCCATTTATGAAATCTATCTGGGAGCATATCCCCGCTAAAATACTAGTCTTTTTCTAAGCAGATCTGATCCCTCCCTGTATAGTGGGAGTGGATTCTCTATTGTTACAAAGGGGATTCTATTTTAGATGTTATAGGTAGAATGATATTTTTTGCTATCATTTACCATATTTGGTGGGAGAGGAATCTAAGGATGCGGTCCAACACTTCGCATACCTATCAGCATATTTTTTCTTCTATGTTGGATGGAGGATGAGGGTCAATGGTGCAACCCTCACCCTCATTCGACGATTGTGTGGATGATCGTGCATCATACATGACCGCACACAAAACCTCTCCTTTTAAGATAATGTTAATGATTATGTTGAAAGACTTGAAATGAAGTAATCTTCAGCCATATTCAGCCATGCCTCATAACTACCATGTTGATGTGGAGGATAGCCGCGTTGGTCTTCTTGAGCAAAGAACTCCAGTTGCTCCATCCCTAGTTCTTCATCAGGTCATAGGGGTAAACCCCCCCCCCCCCCCACCCCACTCCAATCTAATCTCATGATGTGGTGTACTTTGACTCAGGCAAGATGGTAGAGGTGTGATCATTTCGACTGCTTCTGGAATCTGGGTTTTCTTTGTTGCGCACTCTAAATCTTGCTCTAACTGTTCTCAACAATGGAAGTTGAAGCTCCAAGGCAGTTGTCTATTACATCTCTGGTGCTTTGATTCGATTGCCAAGCAATTTTTTTTTGCTCTTCAACATTTATCTAGTTCCCTAGATTGGGGGACAAGTTTTATTGCAGATGATATTATGTCTTTTTCTTTCCTTTTCCTCCAGTTTACATTTCATGTATCTTCCTTGTGCCTTTATTATTAAGAGGTGCATTTTTTTTTAAGCTAAGGATGCCTCCAAATTCAAATTGTCACCAGTTTGGTGGCTTTCCCCTCCTTTCCTTGTATACTCTTCTCTCATCCGCAGGAGTTTCTCTAATATTGAATTTTTTTTTTTATCTTTTCAAAAAAAATGTCTATATTATTTTATAGGGGTATTTATAATAATTTGTCAATTTATTTATTTTTTGTAGTTTTCTGCTTTTCTATTTTTATTTTATAATTTCAAATTAAAAAAAGAGATTCCCCACAAAACTAATATATAAAAGAATCTACACACCACACTAGGGTGATACAGAGGCAAGAGAATGCTATTGTGCTCAAGGAACTCACATGGTCAAAAATAAGAGAGAAAATAATAATAATAAAAAAATTCCTATGAAAGAGAAATCATGACCAAGCATCTTGGAAAACTTTTCCCCTAAAATTAGGGGATGTTTTCCTGTGGGGAGAGCATAGTGTCTACTTGTGCACAAGGGCCAATGGGAGCACATAAGGAGTAAATGATTCATTTTGAATAATGGGAGGAGCCGGGAAGGGAAAGGCGGTCATTTTGCCATCTCATATGTTTGGGCGTAGGGGTCACGCTTCTTCACAGAATCCATTTTCCTTAAAATTATTAGGGAAAAGGTTGTGAGGTAGGGTATGCTAACAGCTCTATATTTATCTCTCTTTATCTCTTCTTCATATAAAATCACCTCACCGCCCTCTAACGTACAGTACTATTTTACCCCACACCTCATTGGTGCAATCCTGTATACTGCTTGGGAGGAAACCTAATCAGACTGGACCGCAAATTAATAGGAGTGAGTCAGGTCCTGACTTTAAAACAGGCAAAAAGATGAAAGTTTTCAACTCCCATGTTCGTATGTTCCTTCTAGTCTTTATTGCCAGTCGACACATCTCTTTCAAGGTTAGTTTTTGCTAGCTAGTTTTCAAACCTTTGATAGCAGGAAAGATGTGTTTGGAGAAGAGACAGAAAAAGTGACCAATACCCTTCCTAGTCCTTACCAGGAAAAGCCTATGAGTAATGATGGCACATAATTCTCCCTTTCTGGGTCTATTGCTTCCTAATTTCAAATGATGAGTCTATTTTGTCCAATTAATCAACGATCCAACAGTGTTGATCATCACTTTTCTCTTGTTGTTTAGTCTAAATATAACCTCAAAACTATGTTCTTAATTGAAAATTTCAATGGTCCCAAGAGTTTTGTGAAGGAAGCTCTTGTATTCATCGAAAGGTAAAAAAGGAAAAGAATATGAATTTAAAGTTGTGGAAGCCATGGTAACTGAGCTGTCTCTGCAAAACTCAGTTCCTTTGTGCATTAAACAGAACATCAGACACTGCAAGGTTTTTACATGCAAGGCAATAGATGCTACTGCACCCATAATCGCTAATCTTTATCTTTTTTTTTTCTTCCCTGTTGCATTGAATCAAACCCACCATCCCCATCATCCTATATTCCAGATTCTTGAATTCAGTTCATTAACATTTAAACTTGTGAGATGTGTAAACATGGATTGACTTACCCTTGCATGCACCGACTTGGGAAATTAATACTATTACCCACTTGTATAAACTTGTGTAAACTTGTATGTTTGAAGAGAAGCAGAACAGCTCACTTGGTTAATTTCTTAGCTTCTCCACTGTAGTGAGGCCTCCTCTTTTCAAGAACAATGCACATTAATAAATCTAAAATTCCCATATTTAGAGAGAGAGGGAGAGTTGGACATAACTCATCCTTAAAGGTCGGCCATAAGGAGAGGATACCCAAATACCTATGTTAATTTACTGATCGGAAGAATAGGAAAGGAAACGAAGAAAATTACAGGGCCATCATAGATTAGGGTTTTCTCAGTATGCTTCTTGTTTGGAGTGCATCCACCTTTTTGCTTGCTATTGATTGGAAACTGCTCTAAATTTCATATGGGGTTCTTGTGAAACAAAAATAGTAGAGCTTGAGGAAAACCGACGTACCTATAAATCTCCACATCGAACTACTCACAGATTGCGCTTACATGTTTTTCTGCTCAAATATAATTGTTATTATAGTTGACTAATTTACATGGAATTTAGAGAACTTGCATTGCAAATAGAGAATTATATTAAATGACTAGAAGTCTAGAACAGCAGGTAAGTCCTAGAAGAACAAGTCTGGCCCCTTTATACGTCAACATATCCAGGGTAAAGTACCGTAATAAGGATACTTTGATTGACAACAAATTCTCGGGGAGTGCAAAAACTTCTCTCTATTTTTTTTTCTATTTTGGGATTAAAATT
>NC_056570.1:31741733-31794252 GCF_013358625.1 Macadamia integrifolia | reverse complement strand
TGTGCCAACTGGCCTCCAGTGCGGGTCCAATAGTTGAGAGCAATCGAAAAGCACCCTAAGTGCCTCTATCCGTTAGATGTGGGATGGGATACTAAGAGGATCTTAATCCGTATAAGAGGGGCTATAGGCTAATTCGTGGCCTATGCGGGACTAAACTCCCAATACATCTTTATATCTCTCTCTTGTAGATAAGATTGACTTGTTTTTATGAATGAACCCCAGTTTGCAACATTTCTTTGCTAATTATATCTACCTAAACAGAGGAAATGGCAAGTCCATAACCCTAATTAGCTATATATTTCATTATAAGTAATCTAGGTAGATGGGGACTTAGGGTTTACATATTCTACACAATTGGCTAAACTTAGTTTCATGCTTCTTGAAGTGCCCCTTACTATGTAAAGAGGAAATCCACCAAAGATTAAAATGATTTTGAGCTACATATGAACATTATCAAAGGTTACTTGAAATTTTAATATGACGGTGGGCATGATAAGGAGGAGTCAAGGCAACCCTCTCTCTCTCTCTCTCTGCATGTACGTGTATCCATCTGTCAACACCACGGTTGTAAGTCTGTAAGAGTGAGAGAGAAATGACGAACTTAGTTGGTGGGTCTCTCTCTCTCTCTCTGTACTAGAAGTAGTTGGTGCTGGTTCTTTATAGCTGTTGGCTGTTTATAGCTGTTGCAGGGCTTCTGCAAAAGTGGTCCTGAAAACGTTAACCAGATTACACGAATGGAGAAGAGAGAAATAATCATCTGAACCCACGCTGGGTAACAAAGTACGTAGATTACTTCTTTTATCCTTGACCTTTTTGTTTGTTTTACCATAATGACGTACAAGTCCCTTCTTTTGCTTCTTACTCTTGTCCTACTACCACCTTTGTATTACCCATTTTGTATATTGGCATTTAGCTGTAATTAGCCTGTTCCTATTCAAGTAAGCAATTAATTATATATTTTACTTTTTTTTTTTATAAGATTAATTATATATATATATTCACTATAACCATACAAATTTTCTATCGAGAGTTCCCTTGTGCATGTGGTGAATTATCACCCCTACCCCTTCTTTGGGCTTGAATGCTTTTTTGCCTGGACGTAGGGAGGAGGTCTTGTCTATACAGAAAACACTTTGATTCATTTATATATATAACTATACGCTATATATATAGGAAAGAAGAGAGAGAGAGAGAGGAGAGAGAGAGAGAGAGAGAGAAGAGAGAGAGAGAGACGTGAGAGAGAGAGAGAGATGGAGACTACCCCTATAGTATGTTTATCTAACCTACCATTAAGATATTTCTAAGTCCTCTTTTTTGTGCCTATTCTGATTTAATCTTTGCTAGAAAAACTTGCATAAATCTATATTAATCATTTTTTTTTTTTTGTTTTTTTTTTTTTTGAAAAATAAGAAGAAATAATCTTGATTATTTCCTATCAAATCGGGGAAATACGGTTTTTTTTTTCTTCACTAATGAGGGTGTCCAAACCTTTGGCCCGATTAATCTCCCAGATACAAGTGTATGCCCCTACACACGCGAGTCGGGCCCACTATTAGAAAGCACATTTTTTATGTCAGTACAATTCCTATGAAAACCATAGAGACCATAGGGCTGACCCCAAGGGGTAAGGGAAAAAAGAGTTAATGATTCAACAAAAATTCCTTGAAATTTACTAGAAATATTAACTGGTGAATATATAAAATCATCACTGTGAAAATCATCTTAGTTAAGCTAGCATCTTGATGTGAATAAATAGGAAACATATCATCAAATAAGAAATATAACCAAGGAGATCCTATTAAAGGCAAAGGAGACCTTTATGCTTACCACGATTGCGGTCAAGAAGATCCATGAGAACATTGCCACGTCCTCTTTATCTAATGGTTAGAATTGCCACATCATTTGCAAGACTCAAAATGGCAGCCTATTTAAGAAGCCCTTCCTAAACAAGGGGTTGTATAAGACAAATTTTTTTTTCATATAAATATTAACAAAAACATTATGAAGTGATACATGATCTTTCTATATTATGAAAATCTAAATAAATGTGTTCATCTAGCACGAATACCCTTGGCGCATAAAAAACTTTTGTAACCTTGACATAACTGAATAGAAAAGAGAAAGAGAACAAGAAGCTACATTTATGGGAATTAGACCTTGCCCAGTATGCCAGTGCACATCCGACGATTGGATGTGCGTGCTCGGGTGTTGCCAGTCATCTGATGTGCATTAGCGCGTGGTTTCACATTGTTGTGCATCTTAAAATTTCAAGAAGAAATATTTCATTAGAAGTTTCCCCTCTCCCTAGTTTTATGTATCATCTATTTCTCCCTGGTTTTGATATATATCCCCCTATGGTTGAATGTCCCCCCCCCCCCCCCCTTTTTTTCTTTGTTACCTCTCCAATCTAGGATGTAGTCACTTATGCAGTTTTGTCGTTAAGGCCTTGGCCCTTGGTTAGTCTTTGTGGCTTCTGTGTAGTATTTTTTTTTCCTTCTTTTCATTCATCCAAAAAAAAAAAAAATTCATTAGAAGTTTAAAGAAGTTGTCTTCCACTTAGGGTTTATAATATTACTTAGCTAAGGAAATATAGAATATGCAATATAAATTTGGAAGCTATGTATGTGAAAAATATTAATGAGTTATGCATATGTATAAATATATATATATAACAAGGTGAAAGGTTGAAAATGTTAAACATGCTACATATTCTAATATGTAATAATATGTAGCATTAGAGCTTCTTCCCCGTGTTTCACTATTTTGGTTGAACTTTTGATTAGTATAGAATATATATTTAAAGTTGAAGTTTGACTAGTGAATTGGGTATTAAAGGATTCTCAGTCATATACGCACATCCACGTTTTTCTAATGTGGAGCTTGTGACAATGAGGACAAATAATTTACATTTATTACATAATATATCATTAAATATTTATCTATAATATTAAATTATAAATAACCAAAATGGATGTGTGCTTTTAGCCATGAATCCATGGCATATATAATGGCAATTACAATTAGTAAGAATCTTATTCATTAGGCCATAATGTACAATGGCAAGGACAATGGACCCCTCTCATATAAGAATCATTTATTGATTTGTTTGTAAGTACGTGTGATTGCATTTTACAATACCACAATTGTTGGTGAGAAACTGATCAGCTGCTGCTTTGTCTCATCTTTTGGAAGGAAAAAAAAATGACTTGAAAAAAAAAAAGAAAAAAAAAAAATAGTTTTTCTTCACCTATGATGAAGAAGCCATCAAAGAATCTAGGTTATTATTATTTTCCTTATTTGTTGGAATATCCTTGCCATCTCCCTCATCGTGATTCAAGGAAAATTATAGATAGTAAGTCTTCCCCATTCAAGCAGTGTGGTTATGACAAATAATAAAACAATGTCGTAAATATAGGGACTCCAACGAGTATGTAAGAGGGTAGAGATCCTAGAGGGGGTTCAAATATATTCATTGCGGGGAAAAGGACATATTTGTCATATTAATCATTTTCTTCTTCTTCTTCTTTTTTTTTTTTTAAAGAGAAAAAAAGGGGGTACATGCCTTCTTTCACTTTCTTTAAGGACTCACTCAGTTCTAAGTTCTAACCCTCACTTTTCATTTTTACAGTTCGTAAGCTTAAAGCTTTTTGTTCTTTCCATTTGTAGCAGTGACTCAGTGTTGTCTAAGAGAGAGAGAGAGAGAGAGAGAGAGAGAGAGATCTTTGTTACTAGTTGATGAGCTTTTTGTTACTTTAATGGGTTTTAATTTTACTGCGCATCTGTAGATTGACATTGGTTTTAAGAGAGAGATATATATCTTTGTTATTTGTTGATGAGCTTTCTGTTAGTTAAATGGGTTATTTTCTGCGCATCTGTAGATTGACATTGGTTTTAAGAGAGAGAGAGAGAGAGAGAGAGAGAGAGATCGAGATCGATCTTTGTTATTTGTTGACGAGCTTTCTGTTACTTTAATGGGTTTTTTTTTTTTTCTGCTTCTATGTAGATTGATTGACATTGGTAACGGAAATAGTAATAAATGAAATATGGGATAGTTTCTGACATAATGAAGTTCCCTTATTTCACTGTCTCTGAGGATTCACTCAGTTCTAAGTTCTAACCTCACTTTTGATTTTACAGTTCGGAAGCTTGAAGCTCTTAGTTCTTTCAATTTCCATTTGAAGCAGTGACGTCTTATGTGAGAGAGAGAGAGAGAGTTTTTTGATGATAAGCTTTCTGTTACTCCCACCAAAAATAAAAAATAAAAAATAAAAGTGATAGCTTTCTGCTGCTTTCATGGGTTTTTTTTGTGTATCCTGTGGACACTGGTTTTAACTTTTTAACTGAAATAGTAATTTTTTTTTTTTTTTGGGGTAAAGACTGAAATAGTAATTTAATGATACAATGAAAGGATAGTCTCTGCAACACAGACTGCTTTATTCGTGCATGCCTGACCCCGTTCTGCAATTATTCCCGGCCCTAACTGTGCACATCCTCATCCTCATAATTCTACATTTCTTTGCCATTCCAAGTCAAGTCGCTGTCCACTCTCATCTAACACCCTTACACTGTTGCACTGTTACACTAACACTCCTTGTTGGAAGAGTGGAAGGCCTGATTGGGCTCTCGTCCATGGTTTAAGATATCTGAATATACTTTCATTTGTATCCAATAAAAATATCCCTGATTTTCATTTGAAATACTGATTTTTTTTATTTTTTTTTTGCCGGTATCAATCCATCAATACGAGATTGCCCAAAAATCGAATCCAATTTGTTAAACTATGCTCTCATCAATCTATCTTTCGAATGAAATTTAGTTGCTACTAGGATATAAAGCAATCAGAAAAATAAAATCTTAACGGATATTTTGAAAAATACTCAAACCTAAAAAGATATGTGCGAACCAAAATTTTTTTTTTCCATTTCCCACAATAGACCATTTCCGTTTAATTAATTACATGGCCCCCACAACATGCTCTACACCCACATGATGACATCCTGCAAGCCCTAACACCCACAGCAACACTACCATCTCGACCAACAACAACAACCCTTCATTCATGGCAAACACTCTTTACCATTAAAGTCACTCAGTGAGAGAGAGAGAGAGAGAGAGAGGGGACCATATGGGTGTCACATTGTCACATTTAATTCAATTGAACAAACTACTTCAGAATACTATTCCTTAATGTCTTATTCTCACCTAATAATAAAGGGTCACTATCTTAGGAAACCCTAATTCTCTAAGATTGGTGTTTGGCCTGGTCTAGCTCAGTAATATGGCGTATCATTCACTCTCTAGCTACCGCATTGGCCGGACCCTTTTCTCCGGTTGAAGTGAAGGGAAGCATCACTGTCTCATCCTTCCTTATCCCTCTCTTTCCCATTAGGTGGCATGAATGTGACGAGTAAGGCTAAGTCATCGTTCCGATGCCTATCCATGGTGGTGCAACATGAGTTCCGATAAGTGAAAGACATGGGTTGATGTTGATGTTGATGTTGATGTTGCAGAAGTTAAGCCTCTTATGGAATTCCTCTTGTTTTCTTTGGCACATGTTCTAGCTAACTGTTTTGCCCATTTATGTCTATATAAGATTTAGATGAGACATTTGATACAAGAGAACAGAATGGGGATGGTGTGGAATTAAGCAAACCATACAAAATGTGGGTTGCTAAACTAAAGGTCAAGACCCACTAGCCCATCCAAATACCCTATAAAGTATAAAGATCCTGTCTTCAATTATAGATAGACACACATAAAGCCATCAGGTCATCAAATCATCAAGTCATGTGGCTCATGAACATGACCAAGACCAACACATAATGGAAGGTTCAATAAAGTGTTTTTCCACAGGTAACCTTGAATGTCAAATCGTCAATTAAGATTGGATTAGATAGATAGATAGTTGGATTGATGGGTAAGACAGATAGCTCTTTAAGCTCATAAAGGCTTCATGATAGGCTTCAAGTTATCTAAACTCTCAAACTCAAAGCAAGGGAGGACCACAAAAGCATCTAATCTTGAGTGTGAGAGATCACAATAAGTTTGAAAAAAAAAGAAAAAAAGGCAACCAGGGCCCTTTTCAGATGTCGTTGCTCTATCAATGCAAGAGGCATCTTTAAGGGATGTAATGTCCTTGGACCCACCCTCCTTTTACATTAGGTTCTTTGATGGGTATGAACTGACATTATTATCTATTATAGATCATGGACTATTTGTCTCTTTTGTTATATTTTGACCCTTCAGTGTGAATTGCACCACATTATTCGTCTTTGGATACCCTTACTTTGGTTTAATATATAAGACAAGTTTACACCTTTGGTATTTCTATTTTTGCAAGTCACACCCCAATGTGGAAATCATGAGAATATAAATATATATAGAGAGTACTCTGAGGTTGTAAATGGATCTAAGACCTCAAGCCAGGATTTTTCTTTTTTTGCTTTATATACTTGATTTTGAGGTTTTGAGTGGTTGAAAATCCAAACGCAATGGCGACCACTTAAGGAGTGTGAGATATTTTTTCCCCCTTTTCATCATTATAGACTACCATGCCCAACAAAAGATAAGTGTTCAAAATTTCCTTTAACTTTTATATGCATTACATCATTCTATTAAGAAATGCTGCTAAATGAGGAACATGTAAGAATTTTAAGCTGTAAAAATGGTTCCCTAATCCAGAATATGCTTGAGACTATGATTTGGAAAGATAGAATTGTTACAATTAGACACTATTAGGGTTACTAGGAATTCTTTATAAATATGGAGAGGAGGAGAGGTGAGAGAAAGAGAGTTTGCCATAATCATAGGCGTCTTGCCGAACTACTTATATCTTTGTATTGTATGTTTGTTCGATTGCACTTTCTAATTTTTTTTTTCCCCTACAAGTTACATATATAAGGAGAGCCCATTTGGTGTGTAAGAAGAGATGAGAGAGAGTGTCACTGTGAGATCTACTGATTAGAATGTGAGAGGGAATGGGGAGAAGTCCCAACATTGGCATCGTGGGGATTTTCATCCCATGAGAGAGAGAGAGAGAGATGAACAAAGGAGTTATAGAGTTGTAGTCCTACTTGTTTGTCTAAAACTTTGGATGCATCTTCATCATGGTTTGAGGAATTAGTATCGAATAACCTAAATCCGGTGATTTGAATTGGTATTGGCAAAGGGATCCATCAAGATGGATCCATATGGACCAAGGGTAAAAAAGTAAAAAAAAAAAAAAATCAAAATTTTAAAGAAAATCAGGGTTAGGTCCGTCCGATCTAGATTAATATGCAGTGAAAATCGATATCAATCCACCAATCTCGATACCAATTACTAAAACTGTGATCTTCATATACCTGTTGGACCCTCCACCTAACAATTTGAGCCTTTGGTTTAGCCCCTAACATGATATCAGATCTTAAACGTAAGTTTTTGGGTTAAACCCCCAATTTTGTGGGCTGTCCCAATTCCTTTACATGAAGACTGCTAAAGAATTGATGACAGTTTCAGAAACCAGACCAGTCATCCAACCAGAAAATGGTCCAGTTTAGGTTTTCCATTTCAATGACTTCAAAATATTTGTACTAAAAAAGCTATGGCAGTAGTACCGATAGTACCATATGCCCAACTTGAAGTAGTGTGGCTATTGCGGTGTTAGTAAAAGGAGCGACAGCCCATTCGTGCTGAAGTTGTACCTCTGTTGGTTCCATGTGAAGTTGTACTGTCATTAATAATGGCTCCATATATAGTTGATAGTCAGGACAACTACTGAATAGGTAGGAGCAGTCCCGAAAGTAGTGATAGAGTTACTTTTAACAGTTTTCCTAAGTCTTCCTCACGAGGTCATCAATCCCCCCCCCCCCCCCCCCCCCCCCCACCCCAACCCCCCCAAAACAGAGGCTTTCTTGCAAGGTTGGAACTGTGGGAAGATAATTCCATGGCTAAGTCATACTATTACGTATTCAACTTAAACATACTGAAAGGGACTATATGGGTGTGAAGTAATTATCAAACTACTTCATGAAATGAGTTAATGTTTCTTATACTTCAACCTTGCAAGAAAGCCTGAAAAGGAAAGCAAGAAGAAGAAGAAGAAGAAAGTGATCATTGAGCATATTTATATATCTGTTAGGGGTATGATGTCTTGTATCCGTTGCTTACGTTTATGGGTTGATTCCGAAGGGCTGTCAAGTGTACTTATATAATATTTAGGGTTATATGGGTATGTTGGTAATGTTACTGTTAAGTTTGTTTCAAATTCTTGACCCGTTTTGAAAATTGACCCGATCCGACATATTTTGGTGGCGACCCAAATGGAAAATTTTCTGAGATCTGTGATGGAAGCAGAGCGGCCCAAGTTCGGAGCCCATCACTGATCTTTTATGGGGGTGCGGGGGCTATGCCCCCACGGTATGGTTCGACCGGATCGACCGCGACCCGATGGGTCGACCCACGTTTTTTGAGTATATATAATGTACTGTTGCTTGTTGAGAAAGTCATTGTATTTTAGGGTTTTCACGCAGCTAGGGTTTTTAGGCGAGTTTTTCCTTGCCGCTGCTAGGGTGTAATCTCTCTTCTGCATAGTGAATCATCTTCTTCTTTGCCTGAGGACGTAGCACACCACCCTGGTGTATGAACCTCGTTAAATCTCTGTGTCGTACGGATCTATTGTCTCTTTATTATTCGTGTTTCTTGGTGTTTGATCTAACAGTTACTAAGAATTGTAGTGATCGAATTCATTTTCTATAATCTGAGAGAGGCATGAGGACGAACGGTTATAACTCTATTCTCCATTGATAATGAAGCAGATATTATCTCATAATGGACGTAGACAATCTTGCTGAATCACATAAATCCTTACATTGCGTGATTATTTGTTTGCAATTTCTATTTATTTCTACATCGTTTTAGGTTTTTGTTTCTATAATATATCATTTGGATAGTTAAGGAAAATAAAACAATAGTTCCTCCTGTCATTACAACAAGATTATTCTTCGATTCTTCCTCATGTAGTAGAGGAAAAAGGAAAAGGTTCAAGATTATCAGCAAGAGAAGCTAGAAGGAGCATAGAAAATTGGGAGGAAAGACAAGTTAGTGGATTTACGATCCATATCAAAATGTTTTAGTCAATATTTAGGCAATGAATGTGGCAAGGTGAAGAAGAATCGGTATAATTGATAGTTAGTTGACATGTACTATATTTTTATCACTAAAGTTGTGTAGTTGTCTTAATAGCTTGTCCATGAACAATTGTGTTTTTGGTACAGATCTATGGGAAATGAGTTTCATTTGTTTGGATTTTGTTAATCAAACAAATTAATGACATCCAATCCAAAAGCCCAAGCTTAAATCCCTCCCATTTATGACTAGCTTCAAGGTGAAAAGGCCATTGTAAGGTCATATGCCCAACAATCACACAATACCCGACTGATGTGGAATTAAAACCCCTCCCATTCTTGGATATGAATTGCACTTATTGCATTACAAATCCAATACATGTGATCAATTATCTTTGTTTCAACTAGCTTTA
The DNA here is from genome assembly GCF_013358625.1 of Macadamia integrifolia. Taxonomy (NCBI): domain Eukaryota; kingdom Viridiplantae; phylum Streptophyta; class Magnoliopsida; order Proteales; family Proteaceae; genus Macadamia; species Macadamia integrifolia. The sequence continues at coordinate 31,784,735 of NC_056570.1, read as the reverse complement.
TGTTCTGTAACTATTCTTGTGCTAGTTTATTTTATTTGACTACTTGGGAGCTTCCCGTACATTGGTTTCATGGGTTTCTTCTAAATTTTAGTACTACCACTTATATACCATAAGAAGGTTGATAAATTTTTGGTAGAGAGCTCAAACTTAGAAGGCATATTGAAGTAAATGTAGGAAACAATTACAAACACTTCAAAATCACACTCTTTTTCTCTTTTTCCTTTTTTGCTAGTTCAAGGTGGTCACATAGAGACCCACAAGGGGACCAGACAAGACCAACCGATTACTTTAAAGAAAATTCCGGTTTGGATGTTTGTTAAAGAAAAATTGCTCCATATGCCTTGCCGTTGAATACTTATAATTGAGAAACCATTATAATGTGCACCTCATTATTTCCTTCCACCAATCTTAGGTTACAAGGACATAAAGATGCAAAGAAGTAAGAGACTTTGATGGGTCACTTTCATTATTCAAGAAAGCAATCTTTTTGGTTAATGTGGTTTGATCATTGAAATGAGACGGATTTTAGTGGGTTTCTGTGTGAATCAAGACTCAAAAAGAACACTCATTCTTCTAGATTTTCAAGTGTTTTGACATTGAATAGATACCAAATATATGAACTGTATATGAAAGGTAGGTGTGGGTTTAGGACCATCACATGAATGATGTTCCTCCATTTACTTCAATCACTGCCAAATGGTCCACATTTTTCATTCAAGATGTTGACACATGTGACTCCTTAAAAAAGTTTGAATTCAAGGAGGAATACTGTGTAAACTTGTTTGAGATAAAAAGGAACAGGATGCTCAACCCTTCTCCAAGAGAACCATCTAATCTGATCTGATCGACCAGACCCAAACATGCCTCTCCTGCACAATTTAATTTGTAGGGAATTCGGTTGGGATGAAGGTATTGAGGATTGATGTCTTGTATTCTAAGGATTAGGGTTGTAGAAACGTAACTCTAAAATGATGCAGAAAAGAGTGAAAAAATAAGAACAAACAATGCACATAAATTTACAAGGTTCGACAAGATTATCTACATCCGCGGTGAGATGAGATCCAAACACGATCGTCATTCTGTTGGGACCCTTGCACCAGTAATCCTGGATTAAATTGTGACAAAATATAAGACATCGTACATCACTAAGGGTTTAGGTTGGAATTTTCTTAGGATTTACGTGGAGGTAATTATGAAAATGTCTATTTTTTTCCTTTTAAACTTCTGCGATTAAGGTTAATAGGGTTACTAGATATTCTTTATAAACAAAGGGAAGTGTGAGGAAGAGTGTACGTGCAAACCTTTATCCATTGTCAGTGAAATCTACTCCCTATCTCTTTGTAAATGTAGATACCTTGTTGAACCACATAAATCATTAATGCGTCATGATTATATGATTCTTTGCTCTGTGTTCATTTTCTGCATTGTTATAGGATTAGTCTTTACACAAGGTTCAAGTATTGGAATCAGGAACTGAATCAGTCAAAATCGCCCTGAACCCTATAAATCTTGCCAGAAATCTGTGGAGCGAATCGGACTGCATCGGTAACATTATCAGCCGATTCTTATTCAAATCAGTTGGAATCGGCGATCCTATTCCAATCCCTCAAGGGATGGTTAAGATTTCAACCTCATGCACCTTATATCCTACTTTTAAGTGGATTTAAAGTCTCAATCAAGATTCTCAATTTGGCAAAACAAGGAGTAACTCTATCCTATATTTCACCACTGTTAAGGCAGCAGTGCAATTGCTTAACAATTTTACCGTGTATGTGTGTGTGTGAGAGAGAGAGAGAGAGAGAGAGAGAGAGAGAGTGGAGTCCTTGCACTTGGTGGGCCGTGGTCCATGCTTACTAACAAAAGCTTTTTGGCACAAGCAGGTGGTCCTAGACGCAAGTACTCTCCCATGTATAGTGTTTATATCTTCTTTTGGACTACATTCTCCATACACAACTTCCTTGACTTTTCTTGCATTGTGTGGGGGTGTAGGGTCCTCGATGGTCACTAGTTGAGGTCCTTGATGGTCACTAGTTGATGGAAAGCATTTGCAAAATCCAAAAGCTAGAGATGCCAAGTTACCCAAAGTGTGAATTCATTCTTTGTACATAAACTTCAACTAGACAAGGAAATCTGAAGAAATATAGAGCATTCTATGTTTGACAATATGTGCAAGAGAATACTTCCTTGTTATTTCTCTGTTCGAGTGGGTGATGATAATAATTGAGAGCCACGTCTCATGCTGTAGACCCCCTTCCCCAACCAGTTGAGCCATCCAAAGGTTAGTTAAGGAACACCTTTTAATCATAGTCCAGATCCCATGGAGGTTGGTGGGGTTAAGGGTTCAGGAGTCTTAATTTGATTTCAATGTCCTTGTGGTTGAGCCGTAACATCATCACCATTAATAACTTTTTGGGCATTTGTATAAGCTATGCTGGATAACCTATTACATGATTTTGATTGTGTTAAGTTTGTCTCGAATTCTTGATATGTTTTAAAGAATGATCTGCTTCGACATATTTTAATGACGACTTAGATTAGTATATAATGTACTATTGTCTTGTTGAGAAGTCATTGTAATTTGGGGAGTTTTTTGAGCTAGGGTTTCAAAGCGAGTTTTACATAGTGAAACATCTTTTTTTCCACTCGAGCACGTAGCACACCACATCGGTGTGTGAATCTCTTTCAATCTCTATGTTTGGTTATTTTCGTATTTGTTGGTGTTTGCTATAATAGATTGGAAATCTCTCTCTCTCTCTCTCTCTCTCTCTCTCTCTCTATATATATATATATATATATATATAGTGTTGAGATATCAACATAACACTCTCATTGTGCCCACATGAATCGATGATGTGCTTTTTTGACTGTTGGATAGAGAGGAACAACCTTGTGTAAAAATTTCAGACTCAAATTCAAGCAAATACTCAATGTATGTCCATGCATGCCTACAATACTTCTACCACTACTATGCATTTTCTCAAGGTCATGGATTATTCGGAGTTTTTGTTTCGCCACTTGGCAATCGCCTTGCCATTGGAATCTCCATGTGTTAAATAATTATGATACCAATATTCATGTCTTGAAACCCAGAGAATTTCAAGTAAAACGTTTTGAACAGTTCTTTAAAGATGAGTTTTGGAAAGCAGCCAACAACAGAACCAAGTTCAGAATTCTCTCTCTCTCTCTCTCTCTTTCTCTTTTGTTGAAACTGACCTGGATAACATAGGATGAGTTGGTCCAATCCTACTCCTTTTTTTTTTTTTTTTCAAATGAGGACTGGTTCTTTTTTGGGACAGTCCAATGGAAGGCTCAAAGTCAAAGACTAAAACTAGGTTGAGAAGGGATTGGCAGATCCAGACTATAGAACCTGGGCTGGGCCAAAAATTGCTACCCCAGATTTCAGAATCAATAATGCCAGTAACTCAAATATAATGAATACAAGTATTCAGAGGAATGGTAACAATAACCTTTCAGTAAATACAGAGTACCTTTGGGACTGTAGTAGAGGTTTTATATACTATTTTTAAGGTCCCCAACAAAAAGTAATGGTCAAGGACCCCACTCACTAAAACATTAAGGAGAAGAAACATAATGGGGCTCTGTGGTTCAAATGAAGAAAGCAAATGAGCATGACAAGAATACACACATTATCATTAGGAGTTCTTGAACCACTTTCACTTTCACTTTCAATTACTATTCATAAAAGAAGGTTCCCCTTATAAACCTTGAAAAAACTAGGAAGATAGTCTTTGGAGTTTTGAGACCTCTGGTTCTGATTTCTGAATGGGCTGTTGCTAAAGTTGGAATCATGGCACAAATGTGATGCAAAGTTCCAAGTATTATAAACAAGTCATCATAGCTCTTCTCTGATCTCTGGGTTCTGTTTGGGTAGGCTTTGGTTCAAGACCTAAGTCAGAATCTTTGATGGACTTCAATGAAAACCTATGCAGCTACTAGGAAGGATCTTCACTACCTTTTATATATATATATATATTCCAGAGTGAATATTTTAGATCAGTTAATCATCAAGGCCCCTTTGAGATTTGACTGAATAGAGTAAACAGAATTCAATTTCCCAATTGATACCACTATTGATCAATTGAACATTAATTTGTTGAGACAATGTAGTTAAAGCTTCACCTCCCTTATATATGATTCATTAACCACTCCACCTCTCCTTAGATATGATTCATTAACCTATTGATGGTACTGCAGTGTTAATGAAGATCAGAGTTCAGCCCAGTTAAAGCCATTACATCACTTGCAAATGGTTATAAGCATGTCTTCTTAATAGCAAACTTAAGAATAGTAGTTACATTCCAGTTTCCTCAAATTAATGTGGACATGCTTCTATGATGATATTTGGTTTAAACAGAGCATAATAATGAATGATTTTCCTTTTTTATTTTGATAGATATACTTATGAAGATTTGTTTCCAACATTGGATTCTAAATGTACTGTACCTTTACCTACTCTTTTATAAATTGGGTTGTTGGTGTTATGCACATGAGGTTCATTAACCTTGATGTCCCCCCCCCACCCCACTCTACAAACTTCAACCACATACATAACCGACATAGAGATCCAGTAGTTTAATTATCATTTAAACCCCACTTCCACATTCAAGTCTGCAAATCGGGATGTTGTACCACTAAAACCAGATCCTGAAGGCACTTCCTTTATGATCTGGTAACTTTCCTGGTCTTTGTAAATAAGGATGCTGATAAAGCACAAGGGGATAGCGGAGTTCACAAAGGACCCTCGCCTCATGAAGCATGTGGTTCTGAGTTTTGACTTCTCTTGTTTTCTTGGGGTCACTGGCACAGGGATGTCTAGTAGTTTTCACACTTTTCAGTGAAAGTTAATTGAATGGTTCTCATTTAACCCTTGTATGACCCAGTCCATGCGATTGTGGGGTTAGTATGTACTCGCAAAACTAGTGGAAAAAAAAAATAAAGATGCTGATCAGTGAAGGTGCATTTTTTTTCTTCTTAAGAAAAAGAAATTATGAGCCATGGGCTTACCATTTTGGGATTTACTAGTGTAATGGGCTAATTCTATAAATCTTAAATATTGAAGAAGTTATAAGCCATGGGCTTACTATTTTGAGGTTTACAAGTGTAATGAGCTAATTCTATAAGTCCAAATATTATTGATTTGAATCGCTTTGGATATGTTTGGTTGTAAGGGGAATTAAAGGGAAGTGAAGTGAAATTTTCATTCTTAAAAAAAAAATTATGTAATCATTATCCATGTGACTTTAACATTAATTTCGAATCATTCCATATTTGGTTATAAAATTTTATTTTACTTTGCATCCAAAATCCTTTGCTATAATATGTAAAATAAAAATTACATATAAAATATATCATTATTAAATATGGTTAAAAGAATTAAGTAGTTTATACAATCACATGGGGCAATGATTATAAACATTTCTTTTTAAAGTACGAAAATTTCACTTCCTTTCCCTTTAAATTCTCATTGCAACCAAATGGAGCCTTAGGATTAAGTTGTTAGCTTCTATTTTGTATCACATATTGAGTCACCATCATTATTTTGGCCATAACTACACCATAGATTTCTAGATCTTGCTCTGATTTGAAATTTAACTGAATAATATATACAATGACAACAATACTCATGCAAAATACACATGCTTTGATCTAAATAAATTTTCCACCAAAAAAAAAAAATAAAAAATAAATCTAAATAAATTTGCATTGCAATTATGGATTTTAAGGGCTGCACCACAAGGAAAGGTGGTGGAAAATAAGGTAAAAATTTTGAGACTATATGATGTAGAAGAAATTGGACGAGTAAGAAGCTGATGCCGTTTAGAGATTGGAACAATACCCACAGACAGTAATTTAGAATAGTAACTAAGAAAACAGAGCATCTGAGAATGGGAGAATAGAAGAATATAAAGATTCAATAAGGAGAGAGAGAGAGAGAGAGAGAGAGAGAGAGAGAGAGAGAGAGAGAGAGAGAGAGAGAGAGAGAGAGAGAGAGAGAACTCAAATTTCCATTCAATCTCATATAGCCAGGGACAGGGTACATTTGCTTAATTAGAATTCACAAATTTGTACTCTTACTATGACTAGAACTTGCCTAATCCTAATACAACTCAAATTGCTACTATTTGAGAAATAATAGACAGAAAATAACATAATTGGATACCTGAATTGAATAGGGATTGAAGACTATTTACAACTTCAGAATTCCTAGTGAAACTAGGACCAAACAATGAATTGGACTTTAAAACTTTTTTTCTTGATATTTTTTCTAGATATTTTCTTAATAGGAAAAGTGGATTTTTTGTTGAATTTCTCCTTCATTTATAGGTATACCAATTAACCATCATATATCTAGTGAATTGAAATATAGCATGGGTGTCCTCCACTGTTAGTACCGACCAAACCCATAATGGGGGATTGTAATGGTAATGACCCATCAAGTCAAGGGATCAATCATAAACTACAAATGAAAATATTACTCTTAACGCAAATGATAGTATTCCATTCGATACCTTCGATACAATTTAAATATGGTAATAGAATTTTTACGGGCTCTTCCTCTCTGCCTTGAGGCTTCCATCCATTATGAATAAGATATAAGATATTTGTACTTATACTCACAAAGAGAGAAAGATATTTGTACGCATGTCTCAAAGCTTCTGAACATAGTTTTAAAAATTGGATCAGATCGATTAAAATCATCTTGATCAACATTGGTCATGATTGATATTTTATTTTATTTTATTTATTTATTTAATTTTTTTTTTTTAAACAGAGGTATATCTGGTTCTAAAATTCAGGTTATATCGATCGATATCGGCCGAATCAGATCAGTTCGATATTGTCCTTGACCGATCCAATCCCAATACATGGATACGGCCAAGGATAAAAACATAATAAAAACAGTTTTTATTAAAAAACAGAGATAAATCTGTCCGATACATTGAATCAGTATCGGCCTCGACCGATCCAAGAGCGGTCCCAAAATTTTGGAACCTTACTTCAGAGTTTCTACAAAGAAATGAAGTGATGTGTATTGTAGAGAATAAAGTAGCCCATTTGTTAAAAAAACAAATAAATGTATACAATGAAGGCCCATTAAGTACGGCCCATTTTGTAAATCCTTCTACGATCATGTTATGGCAATTAGTGTTGGTATGGGTGGGTATAATTGTATTACTACATGTATACTACATCCCAACTAGGAAATATATATATTTTTCTCAAGAGAAAAAGAAGAGAAAAAAATGTTTATTATTAATTTAAAAATGAATGCTATTCGCTAATGTGTGTCTATGCCTAGACATAGTGGGTACGAAAAGGCCACAGTGTCTCTTGCTGAAGATGCTCCCACATTGACGGATACCTTCATTAACGGGGTAGCGTTCTATTACTTCATGGGTAATTTACAATGCCACCATGCCAGTATTATAGGAACACCCCCTCTCTTTCACCAAATTAGACTCATACCCCCTACCGTCAGTCACTGTTACAGAATATATCAAAAATGGTGACATCAACCATTCCTTTTTTTTTTCTTCTAAATACCATTTTGCCCTTAAAAAGATTGAAGTACCAAAATTACCCTCATTGAGTTGGAGAAGAAGAACGTTTCTTAGGGCTTTTCAGATCAGCGGCTGCGAACCCCCTTCCGGCGACGACGACTACGACGGTGTTGTCTTGTTTGTTTCTAGGGTTTTTGATGCTTTGGTTGGATTGATTTCATTGTTTGTCTGAATTCTTTGTTGGGTTGGATTTAAAGGGTTGAATTTATTTGAGGCATGTAGATTTGAGGGTGTTGAATTTGGATCTGGATTGTTTAAATGGGTTTTTGGTGAAAAGAGACTTAGATTCTTCTTCAAGTTCGCTCTTGTTTAGTGCTTTGATTGTGCGTTGGTTGATTCTTACTGTAAATGTCTCTATTTTCATTTTGGGTTTTAGAAATTGGGGAAACATAATGGGGTTTTACGAATTCGGGAAATGACCGACATTTTCAATTAGATTTGATGTCCTGCAACGAATTGCTGGATTTAAATGACAATTTATTCTTGGTTCTAATCATGTGCTGATTCTGTTGATTCTGCTTCTGGTTTCAATGAAACTTATCGGTATTTTGATCTTTCATTCTGTTCACCAGGTGAGTTTCTTGTAACTCACGTGTCAGCTTTTTTGGATTTTTGAATGACTATATGGAAGTTTGTTATTGATTGGATCTCAATTGCAGCTCATGTGACCGAGAAGAAAGAAGCTCTTGGTTAAGTCTTGAACGGAGATCGTTTAGTCAGTGCTCCCTACAAGCTTGAGTTCCTAGGTGGCAAAGACTCTGATGTTATTTGCAAAAAAAAAGGCTAAGGAAAAGGTAGCTCAGTTCCGAAATGCAGTCACCAAGGACTACTACTTCCAGATGTACTATGATGATTTGCCGATCTAGGGCTTATCTCATCAGCAGTAGGACCCTCCCGCGGCTTCCTACGATGCTTCCAGTGGTAGAAGATGCCCTTGGCGCCGCCCCTGTTCAAAGGTATGATAATCTAATCCCCGTGGAAGAGCAGCCCAAAAGTTCCACCGCCAATGAGGATGACACCATCCCTAGTGGATCGGTGCAGACTCGGGACTATTACTCTGATTACTCCGATTACTCCTCGTCGCGAAGGAAGAGCCTCGACCGTTTCAGTTCCATTAGGAAGATGGCAGCCGTTGTGGTGATAGAGGTTGATGAGACTAGGTCAGTTTCAAATCCGAAGAAGTCGCGATGAACTCCGTTGGAACTCGTCGGAATCACAAGTTGCACGTAAGGAGAGAAGGATAGAAGGAAAGGGATATTTTGGGTATAATAAGATAAGGGTGTTTTACTCATAAGGGCTAAAGTGTCATTTCATAGCATCACTTAACAGAGACTGACGATAGGAAGTCTGAGTCTAATTTGGTGAAAGAGAGGGAGTGTTCCTATAATATTGACATTCTCTAGGGGGTAAATTACCCTTAATTCATTAGTAGCATATAAGATATTTCCATTAACGCACGACAAGTGTTCATATATTTTATACTACTTGACTTAATAAAGGCCTTCAGGTCCATGCATGATGATTTGTGTCACCTTTTTTTTTTTTTTTTTTTTTAAATAGTGAATCACTAAGGGGGTGTTTGGTTCGAATTATCAATCGGATCAGATTCCAAAGATTCAGTTTGTCAATAAAATTAAACCGTTTGGTTCATATTTCCGAAAAGGTGATCCGGAGTCGAGGTGTCCAGTTGAATCAGGCACTTGAACTAAAATCCACGACTCAACTGGTCCAACCTCAAGAGGTTAATCCAAGATCGAGTCACGGATTCTAGGGTTGATATAAAAGGGATAGGTTCATGGTGTCTCACGAAATCATGGGGTTTTTACCCTCTGTCGGTGAAACGATTGCACTTACCTGCAACTGAAAAGCGGCGAGGTGAGATTTCTCTCCTTCTTCTTCTTCTTCTTCTTCTTCGTCTGTGTTTAGGATTTCTCATGTTTACCCTCTTTCCATGATAGACACTCACATCCGAGAAGACAATCTGCAAAACCGAGTTCATTGGAGGTGAGATTTTCCTTCTTATGTGTTTTTTTCTTCGTCTGTGTGCTATTAAGATTATGGAACTTCGGTGTCCATTTTTTCAGGTTGTTAATTTCATATTTAGGGTTAAGGGTTTGGTTTCTTCTTCAATGTGTTAGATTTTCTTCTTCTTCCTCTTCTTCTTCTTATTCTTCTTCTTTGTCTGTGTTTAGGGTTTCTCACGTTTACCCTCTTTCCATGATAGACGCTCGCATCCGAGAAGACAATCTGCAAAATCGAGTTGATTGGAGGTGAGATTTCCCTTCTTATGTGTTTTTTTCTTCTTCGTCTGTGTGTTATTAAGAATATGGAACTTCGGTATCCATTTTTTCAGGTTGTTAATTTCATATTTAGGGTTAAGGGTTTAGGTTTCTTCTTTAATGTGTTAGATTTTCTTCTTCTTCCTCTTCTTCTTCTTCTTCTTCTTCTTCTTCTTCTTCGTCTGAGTTTAGGGTTGTTAATTTCATATTTAAACTTTCTGTTTTGTGCACTGACTGAGATAGGGAGATTTTTTTTTTTTTTTTAGGTGATTAAAAATTGATTACCAAATGAAGAGAAATACAGGGACTCCCTAGAAAAGGAGAGAGAGCCCTGTTGTATTACCAAATGAAGAGAAATAATGGATTGGAAAACTGCTGTCTTTTAGGTGGTTCGCCCTATTGTATTGTGTCTTTACAGATGAATGCGTTTGGTATATATCTACAAATATTTCAAATGGGTCTTTGATTTGTATCTTTAAATTTGAAATGGTGTTGTAGGTGGGGAAAAAACTCTCAGAGCTTACTCGAGATTCAAGCAACCAGACGTCTGGTTCAGAGCAGGGCAGGTGGCAAGCAGAACTTACCCAAGTAGCAATAGAGTTGATTGGGGTAAGCATCAGGAGGCCCTACATTCAGATTTCCAACTTTGTGTGTTTATGTGTAGAAACAAAATCTGAGCATCCGCATGCCTTAAGAAATTGCTATCCCAACTTCTTTTTAGGGTATAAGGCAATTGCAATTCACTTTACCCATTTCTTGAATTTTGTTATGGAAATGTAAGTTTTTTTGCACTGAATTATGTAGTTTCCATCTTATAGGCGGGCTATGATTTGAGGTGTTGTGGATAACGTGTCATATACATCTTCCACCCTGAGTTATGTAAAGAAAAAGTTCTAGTTTCTACATATCTTGCATTGAACAGGATAGATGAATTTTTCTTTCTTTCTTTCTTTTTTTTTTTTTACTAGGAGGTTGTGCACAACGAACATCAATAGAGAGGACTCTAGGTGGGGGGCACCTTTGGGCTCTTTATCTACGCCACCCTCCCCCTGCAACCCCCCCCTCCCCCCCCCCCCCAAAAAAAAAAAAAAAGAAAAACAAAAGATGAAAAAGTGCTCAAAATAGCCATAGTTGCAATACTAAATGAAGTAGACATAGTTGCCAACGGAGTGAACAAGCCCAAGAAGAAGGCAAACAAAGCCATCCTAGTGACAACCCTCACTATGCTACTCCCCTGATGCAGTCCCCAAATACCCACCCACGGGCTACTCTAATGTCAGACAAGAATTGGTGATTGACACTCGAAATTAAGTCTAACTACTTGAAGGGTCCCGAAGATTTTTCAAGTTGGCATAACTTGGGGGCTTACCTCCATGGTGTTGCTGGCACAAAAAGGGTGGCAGTAGGGTTCAAGCTGGAAGTTGATCTTAATATTGCCCTCTTGAACAAGTCTATGGATGGGTTGAAGGATGAATATCTTGTGCCTGTTTCATGGTGGGTTGAGAAGAATAAGGGGATGGTTCAATGTGCTAATGGTTCATGGAAGTTAATGGACCATCCATGAGGTGTTGATTTTGGGCTTTAAATGTTTTTATATTTAGTGTAACTATGATTTGTATTGTACTTCCATAATCATATCCCAATCTCTATTGAAGACTAGAATAGCCTATTTCTTATATATAAAAAAAAAAAAAAAAAAAAAAAATTGTATTTCTTCATATAACCATACAAATAGTCATATGGGTTTCCACACCATACTTATAAAGTCCTATCAATCAAGAGACCCGGTCCATTGTGGTACCAGTTTAACCTTGAAATATTTTTCATGTGTTAGTCAATGAACACATAACCGAAGGCAATCTTTACTATCTTGGCAGCAGAAACATACACTATGACATAGGTGTCCATAAAGTCTCAAGTACAAGAAATATGATTGAGAAGCTATCCATTAAACCTTTTCATTCTTTTTGGTAAAAAAACTGTAATATTAAGGTAAACAACATGATGGACACAAGGTTAGGGGTGTTAGTTCACATGGTCGCTAAACATCCAATGGTCAAAATAACCACACAACTATGTTATTAAGGCACACACCTCTTTAGATCATTCCTCTTTAACCCCATGTGAACGTTGTGTTTTTTTTTGTACTTATCCCCAAGAGGCTGACCAACCAGATTAGATCACTCCTCTTTAACCCTATGTACAGTTCTAAAAGTTGTTTTGTTGTGGACTAATTTTTGCCTGACTTAAATTAATGTTTGTTGTTAATGAAGAGCAGTGGTCAATTCTGACTATTATGTTTTTCTTGAAATGGTTTTGTTTCTTTGTTCTCTGTTGATATTTTGATTGAGTCTATATTAATGAAAGAATTTTGTGTGCCAATAGTACCATGTACTACACTATGTAGAATTGGTGCTTATAACTTAAGTCTTGTAAAGCACCGATTTATAACTGATTCTTCTATAGAGCACCAATTTATTATTTGTTTAAGTTGAATGTAGATTTACTTTTACAATGGAGTTTGATGATGGCTACAAGAGGCGAAGGAAAATCATAATCTTTGCGACGACTGCTGTTGTTATAGCAGTAGACCAGTATATAAAAAAATATCTGAACAAAGAGCCATACCGTTGTGAACCCCTACGCGGTATTATTGAAACAGAGAGAATTATCGGTCACACTGATAAAACCTATCGAGAACAAATAAGGTTAAGCAAGAGGGTTTTTTTCAGTTTAAGTCATTTGATTAGGGAGAAGGGTCTATTGAGGGATAGCAGATCTGTGCAAGTGAATGAACAACTAGTATGTTTCTACAGACAGTAGGACACAATGTTAAAAACCGCGTCATTGCACACAAGTTTGGACATTCTGGTGAGACTGTAAGTTGGTACTTTAACCTTGTATTGGGAGTAATCATTAAATTGTATCCGATACTATTGAAACCTCCAAATGTTGCAGCGCATCATCGAATAACAAGTAATGAAGGAAGATTTTACCCTTATTTCAAGGACTGCATCGGAGCCATAGATGGATCCCATATCCCTGCGTGGGTGCATCTAAACGACCATCCGAGGTTCCGTGATAGGAAGGGTGATATTTCCTAAAATATTCTTGCTGCCTGTGACTTTGACATGAAATATATTTATATTCTTTCTGATTGGGAAGGGTCAGCATCAGATGCTCGAATCTTAGACAATGCATTGCACAGAGACGGTGACGGAAAATTGGTGGTGCCACGAGGTAAATATTATCTCGTTGATGCTGGGTATACTAACCAAGCGGGGTTCTTACGGCCATATCGAAACGTTTGATACCATCTGAAAGAGTGGAGAAATTGTGATCAATCACCAAATGATAAAAATGAATTGTTTAACCTGAGACATTCACAATTAAGAAACGTGATTGAACGTTCATTTGGCCTCCTGAAGTCAAGATTCAAGATCTTGAAAAATCAACCAGAATATCCTTTCAAAACACAAGCAAGAATTGTGTTGGCATGTGTGCTGTTGCACAACCACATTCTTACACAGAATAAAGTTAAAGAAGAAGAGCGACGGCTTGATGAAGAGGATGAAGAGGGTGAAGAAGATAGTACTAGTACCCAATCTACCCCTCACCAAGTAAATGATGATGTTGAAGATGATAGTTCTGATGGCGAGGATCATGTGCAGGAGAATGGTGATTGGGATCTATTTCGAGAACAAATTGCTGACTAGATGTGGGCTGATTGGGTGGCAGACGATTTGTCCAACTCAGATTGAGTATTTATGAACTAAAATATTTACTATTGATTAATTTCTATTTGGAATGTATTTCTGATGTGGACAATCTTAATTTTTTTTGCATGGCTTGGGATGACTGTATAACTTAAACATACTTGGTTTAAAATTTTGTGTTGTGGGATGCATGTATGTGGACTATTAACTGAATTGCAATGCTAAGTTTATGGATTTCCTAATTAGCAATTGTTATTATTACTTGGTTTAAAATTTTGTGTTGTGGGATGCATGTATGTGGACTATTAAATGAATTGCAATGCTAGGTTTATGGATTTCCCAATTAGTAATTGTTATTATTGCTTGGTATTAATGAAATATACTCACATTGTATTGTATTATGTTGTATTTTGTTAGTTTTGATGTGATGGAACCAACAGGAGATTCTAATAGTAGGTCACGGGACATTGCTTCATGGCCTAGTGCTGTTTCTCATTACATGTTGGAGTGTATATTGAAGCAGTACAAGAGTGGTAAGAGAGGAGATAATGGACTGAAAAAATAACAGTTCATTGAAATTGCCAACCAACTGAAAGAGAAATTATTTACTAGTTACGACTGTGAACAAGTGAGAAACCACTTCCGGATTTGGAAGCAAAGGCTTAGAGCATTGGGTGACCTACAGAAGCAAAGTGGATTGGGTTGGAATGCATCTGATATGAGATTTGATGCTCCTCAACACTTCTGGAATGACTATAGGGTATAATGGAATTTCTTAAATTATAATTTCTATATAATTGTATTTTTTTTTTCTTATTTATAACATAAGCACATTGACATTGTCCTTTATATTGCTAGAAAAAAGAACAAAAGTATTGGAAGGAACATAGTGTGCTCTCAATTCACCTTGAAGTTGGAGCTTTGCTAAGGAAAGAGATGGCAACTGGGAATGATTCAACAGTCCCCTCTGAAGCTGCCACTGAAGTTATAATGGATGTGACAGGTACTCAGGTTGAGGGAATAGGGAACAATGATGATGTTGACTATGAGCCTATTGAAGCTGAAGAAAGTGTTCCTTCCACTCCCATTGGTAGTACCAGTCATTCTCGAGGAAGACCTCGTGGGTCTGTCAATAGTGGTAGAGAAAAGAGGAAGAAGGGTGCAGTTGAAAAGGTGGTAAGTCCATTAAAATCGATTGCTAACTCAATCGAAAAAATGGTAATGAGTGAATCTCAATCTGAATTTGGGAGAGCAATTATAGATGCTGTTGATGCCATTCCAGACCTCAATTTCCAACAAAAGTTTAAGGCCAAGAAATATTTCATGGCCAAGAAGAATTCTGCCATTATCTTCTTGGAAACAAGAGTAGAAAATAGGTGAAATCTACTTGAGATGTACTTGCCAGAGATTGAGAAGAATTGAGGTGACAATAGGAAGTGTGAAGAATTCTAAGACAATGGTGTGTTTGGTTGATGTAACTTGATATTATGTTAAGTCTGTGATAATATTTTCTATTCATATTTCCTCTCTTGAAAATGTTTGTGTTAATTTACAGATGACATCGAATGTGTCCGCTTGTGCTATTGCGAAGTGTGATTACTGTGGGAAAGATTATTCAATTTTCACTTCTAAGTCAGGGTCACATGTTGGAAGAAAATTTTTTAAATGTCATTGAATTACCCCTTCTTCATGTGGGTTGACCATCTTAAGATGTGTGAGTGTGGGAACGGTCAATGCAAGGTCAGAACTGCGAAGACAAGTGCAAATTATGATCGATATTTTTGGTGTTGTCCACAATCAACTGGGTTATGAATTTCTTAAATTATTTATTTATTTATTTTTTTTTTTCAGATGTTTAAGATCTGACTGTTTGTTTCCTTATATTCTTATAAGATGATTATATTTGCTACATAGGTTGAAAAAAAAAGGTTGTGGAATGTTCGAATGGATATCAAATTCAAGCCCAAGTTGTTATACTTACCAGACTCCACCTCGGTCATTATGCTCGGAAACTTCAACTTCATCATCTCGTTCCCCTTCATCAGACTATATCAAAGGATACTTGAACGGTGCAATAAAAGAATCAGAGGGTCATACGAGGATATTGAGAGATGTTCTTGACACACTCAAGAAGCTTGATTTAAACAAAAATGTAAGATGAACTTTTTTGGAATTTTTTGGAAAACAAAAAGTCCGAATCCATTGTAATGATATTGAGTTCATTATCAAATTTTTTTTTTTTATATATATAGAAAGACTTAATTATCATTTAATAGTACTTGGATGAACTCAATAATATATTATACCTTATGCTTCTTCTCTCATTTGGTCCTAAGTACCTATATTACTTGTATAAGTCATTGGAGAGTATTGTTTCTACCCACTTTGAAGAAGATCTATCTCCATAATCCAAATCATGCTCTGGTTTGGGCAATTTTCAGATCTGAAGCATATGAAATTACTGCTGATCTGACCAATAGATCATGATTCTGTTTAGTTATGACTTAATTTCTCATATATAGACTTAATTTCTCATATATAGAGGGCTGCTCTATCGAGGTTTGAAGGCCATCAATAATAGAGATGTCCATCAGTTAAAATTTTCACATATTACCATAAAAAAGAAAAAATAAAAAAATAAAAAATAAAGTACATGTGTGGAACAAATTTTAGTTTTTGGTTTTGTTTTTTGGATTTTTTTTCCTTGCCAACAGAACATGGGTTCAAAGACTCAAAGGTAACCAAACAGTTTACACTCAGAATCAATGGGTAGAATCAAGGTAACCAAACAATTTTTCACTCAGAATCAAGTGACAGAATCAGGGTAACCAAACAGTTTTCCACTCAGACTCAAATGACAGAATCAAGGGAACCAAACAGTTTTTTTACAAAAAGGAAATTATTCCAAAGAAACTCATTCATATGAGTTAGATCCAGAATCCTGAATCCTTAGAATCTGATCCAACGGATAATTCGAACCAAACGCCCCATAAGTGAATTGGGAAGACTTATTAGATGGAGTCTCACTATTTAGCACTGTTTTAAGTTTTCAAGATACTTGACCAGGATTTTGTTTGTTTGTTTTTCTTTTTTTTTTACGTCACTTGACTTCGAGTCAATAGACTTGAGACTTGACTTGATTTTCCAAAAATGGTTTCCACTAAGTTAAATAATTAAGGATGAGATTTTTCATTTACCGTGGTTCGTCAACACTATACAATAGAAGTGGGGGAGGGGGGATATAGGGAGAGAGGAGGTCACATCAAGACCCTTTCATCGTTCAACCACCAATGAAGGAAAACTTTGTACAATAATTAATACGTATGACAATAAGCGAGTGTTGAAAAAGTAAACACAAATAAATAATGGTTGACATGAAAACAACCACAACTTAAGCTTCTTTCTAGTCTTTGGAAGGTTAATTTCCTACCGTTTCCTTTATTCTATCAAAAATATTTGGATCAATAACATTAGATACATAAAGTTGAGTCAATTTTCAAACGTATTTAATGGGTAAATGAATTTGGCTTCCAAAGTTTTGTGGAAAAATGGATTTGAGAATGTTAATGTACATGAATAGTTGGGTGTGACAATGTAATCTACGAGGAAGGGATCCAATGTTTCCTCGAATTTTCAAACATGAGGTGATTGGAAGACCTGATGGTGGTCACACAATAAAAATTCCATTGTTATATGAAAGTAACTAATCATTATGGCGTAGCCCATGGGGCATAACTTGATTAACAAGTCTAATATTTGAAGTTCGACTATTAAGAAAAAAGGAAGACCAGTTATATTTTTCTTTCATTGTGGGTCATTGAGGAGAACTCTATCATGAAATGCCTTAATAACCTCTTTTTTTTTTTAACCGAAAAATGTTCGAAGTATTTTTTGTATTATTCTTAGAGTCTCATCTAAATATCAGAACTAATAAATGAATGGGTGAAGGAAAACATGGTTCTTTAAAAAAACGATCCAATTGAAGTATCACAAGGAAAAGTACATACTGAAATTAAAGGGTGTACATATTAATGCTTAAAGAATCATGCAATTTTTTTGTTTTGGTCAAGCTATTCCTAGAATTTAACGGGACATTTAGTGCAATATTTTCATATTTTTATTTTAGGAGAGGGTACTGGATACACTCCAATTAGCCGCCCAATAAGACATGGACACGTGACACCCAACTAGAGGGGATCTCCAAAATAGATAACTAGGACACCACGTGTCAATTACGAACTTCAGATATCGGATTGTGATAAGATTAGAGTCCTCTTCGGGTAGCAAAGACGTACTAGAACTCTATCTACCTAAAGGGGGATAATACCAGAAAATGGAAGATTCTCCGTGGATGAAGGAAAACATTAAGGATGGAGTCCTCCAAAATCGCCCAAGTTCACCAAGAGTAGAAAGACTACGTCTCCTAGTAGGACTCTGGAGGGGGAGAACCCTATAAGAAGAAACCCGGAAAATAGAACTAGGTAAGTCAACACATTCACGCCATTATTCTATGAAAAAACAATGTTGCACGAGTCTCTAACTTGGGCATCGGAGGACTAATCCCCGGAGCCACCTCCAGGCCTTTGCCTTCTGTGCTTGTGTAGGGACGCTCAACCTTCCACAGATTCTGAGCAGCAACAGTACCCTAACAAGCAACGTGGCCGTTGTGCCAGCATAGGACTAATGAAATCACAAGTGGAAACATCAAAAGGGATAGGATTTCAGCTTTACATGATGTGTTTTAAAGCCTTGAGGTCCATGGGTTAAAAAAGACAATATTGTGCCAAGATTAATGGGGCTGGGGCATTAACTTGGATGTCACAATGATTATCGACAAATTGACAAGTGAGAACTCTGATTCTGAGAAAAAGAGCCAGAAACCCAAAACAAGGACGAGAGATTTCTCTTATTCGGGATCAGCTTCCATTCCGTTGTAGATGATCTCTTGGACTCCAAATCTTCTTTCTCCTTTTCCTTGATCATGAACAAAAGTCTTTACGACTCGTACAACACATGCCATTTCAAAGGATTATCAGATCCTGATGAAAAGTCCTCCAAGGGAATGTCGAAGCTGAGGATGGCTCTACCTGAGACTGGTTATTCTAGCAGAATAAGTACATTAGCTCCTTGGAAGTAAAAGGGTTGTTTGTATTGGTGGTGTAAGGTTCACCAAAATCGTCACTCTACGGTGCCGGAGTTATGTAGTTAGAATTTGTTGGTCTCCGATTTTAGCAAATCTGACTTACAAGACAACTGATCAATAAATCGGTATCGATTGTGTTAAGGAGTTGACCGATAATCAAGTTAGCCAAAAATTGACGACCTTGTACTAAGATCAGTCAGAATTACATTTTCATGGATCGAGCAGATTGACCAAATACAGTCAGGTAACTGATCGTGACATTTGACAGTCAGATGACTAATTGTAGCTTTGTACAATCAGTTTACTGATTGCAACTTTTTATGGTCAGTTTGACCGATTGTCAATCAACATGATTCGTACAAACGTGGTTTAGTTCCAAGAAAGTTACAAACACATGACTTGAGTGGTTAAGGGAGTTATGACACCATCAAGGGAGTGTGATTCAATAACTACTCTACTAAGGTGACACATAGGTTCCTATAGTTATGAAAATGCTAGAAGAGTAGGATCTTTCAAATAAAACTATAAAAAGGGCTTCAGTGGAAGAAGAAGGGATCTCCAACCGATCAAATAAACTACACAATGCATCAACTATCTTTTTCTTTTTCAAGTAGAATAGTTTCAGTTTGTATTTTTACATTTCTTTAGATTAGTTTTACTTTGTATTTTTCTCAATAGGTCAGTTCTATTGCTTAGCCAAGACCATGACGGTCGGTGCTCCGTCATGATTGTCTCAAAAATCATGACAGCTCGTGTTTCATCATGGTTTTCCTTAGTTTGTATTCATGGCACTCCCTTGCTTTTCCATGATCGATGTAATGTATTGTGTTCTTTTTTGACCAATTTTAATGGATGGAGTTCTTCTTTTATTTATTCCATGAGTTTGCTTTTTATTTTTAAGTCTTTGGACTGATCGAGGCAGAGAAAGACCTCACTTTCTCCCTGATTAGAAGTCAGTCGATATTCTATCACTTTTCTCTCGAGTCTATACGACTCTAGCATGCCTACACATCTATCACTTTTCTGCTGTGTGGATTTGCTGCCAACAGAATCAAAGCATGGTGGATCTGCCGATTACTTGGTCAATTATAGAGGAAAAGAAGCTTGGTCGATCGGCTGATTACTCGGCCATACCTAAAAATGATCAAGGTTGGGAAACGAGCAGGGAAAGCCAATAGTGCACTGTGCCCGGTACCCATGACCTGATTCTTAAAACCATACCATATATGGATTTTTTTTTTTTTTTGGGTAGGATGGATGTTTCAAGGAGGCTGTTTGAGCTCTGACACAACAAAGATAAATGAATGGAGTTGCTAACAACCCCTCCCCATCTCTTCACACACACATTCTTAAAAAACGGAGAAGTACAAAGCTAAACTTATTAGATTGGAGATGGAATATTTAGAGTTGCTTAAGGACGTGTATAATTGTACTATTATATGTGTACCACATCCCAAATAGGATGAATGTGTAGTTGCTTACTAGATCCGCACAATACAGAGATTTAACGAGGTTCATACACAAATGTGGTGTGATTCGTTCTCGAGCGAAGAAGAATATATTTCACTATGTATAAGAGAGATTTACACAGAAACGATGGTGAGAAAACTCGCTCTGAAACCCTAGCTTGAAAACCCCCCAAATTACAATTAATTGCTCAACATGATGATAGTACATTACATAATCCTTCAAGTCACGGGTCGATCCATTGGGTCGAACCTCTCTTTCATCCCAGATCTCAAGAAAAAAGAAAAAAAAAAATAAATAAACCTCATTTAGGTTGCCACCAAAATATGTCGAAGTGATTCATTCTTCAAAACGGATCAAGAATTCGAGACAAACTTAATAGGAACTCTATTTTTGAGTACCATCTACTGCATCCACAAGATATTTCATGCAAATGGTGTGAAAAATTAGACAATTGTAATCATCTTGATTTTGATTTCTTAAATTGTCACTTAAATTTCTTAGCCACCACACAACCAACAACAACTGATTTTGATTTCATAAATTGTCACTTAAATTTCTTAGCCACCACACAACCAACAACATTAATATATCAAAGTATAAACCGCAATTTTATGTAACCAGAGCTTCAAGAAAAGTAAAAGAAATTTCTCCCTAATCCCACATATTCAAACAGATTAAAGAATGAAGAAGTGGATGAAAAATCCGGATGACTAAAATAAACTAAAATCATTATGACCACATTTGAAGGAGAATCCTGCCATGGGAATGGAAGAGGACGAAACTCGATCACTAATCAAAATCCAAATCATTAGTCACTTGGGAAGACTTGGACGGAATCTTGTTACAATGGCATATGTATGGGGTCCTTCTATCCTATCTTGTGTCTATAAATAAGAAGGGTCTCATTATTAAATTTTCAAACCAAACTTCTTATTCAAAATCATCCTTGCTTTATAGTTTCTTGGAAGGCATAGAAATATGTCATCCTTTTGGTGGTGTTTCCTCGTCTTCTTATTAACTCTGCTTCAGACTTGCTTTCTTTCGTATCCTTCTTCTCCCCAGTTATGTCACCTTGATGAGAGGAATGCTTTGCTGCAACTAAAGCAAATGCACTATCATTTCCATCCAAAATCCAATTACCATCCTCTCAAGTCTTGGGATAATCCCAATACTGATTGCTGCTACTGGGAGGGCATCATCTGTGATATCACCAATGGTCATGTCATTGGCCTTAGTCTCTCTCATTCATCACTCTATGGTTCTATCCATTACAATAGCACCCTCTTCCATCTTCATCACCTTCAGATGCTTAAACTCTCTGGGAACCATCTTTCAGGGTGTATTCCATCAGAAATATCACAACTCACAGATTTGGTTTCTCTTGATCTTTCTTTCAACCGATTTGGGGGCCAAATTCCATCTGAATTATCACGGCTGACTAAGCTCATTTTCCTTGACCTTTCTGGCTATAGGTTTACCCAATTTGAAATCTCTACAGACTGGTTTTCCCAACTTGAAATCCCTACAGATTGGTTTTCCCAACTTGAAATCCTTGATCTTAGAAAATTTGTTCAAAACCTATCTAGCTTGAGAGAGTTGCATCTTGATGGCGTGAACTTGTCAGCTCCAAATAATAGGGATTGGTGTCACCCGTTATCATCCGCACTTCCTAACCTTCATGTGCTTTCAATGAGGAATTGTTCACTTATAGGCCCTTTGGATGCATCGATCTCAAGCCTTCGCTTCCTCTCAGAGCTCTACTTGGACTTTAACCGAAATCTCTCTTCCATTGTACCTAGTTCTCTGGTGAACCTCACTTCTTTGACTGATTTTAGCCTCTGGCATTGCAACTTTTCTGGACCAATCCCACCTTCTCTTGCAAACCTTACTCATCTTACTGAATTAGATCTTTCAGAGAACAGTTTCAGTGGTCAAATCCCTTCCTTCTTCAGGAGAAACTTTCCCAGCCTTGAGGTACTCTGGTTAGAAAACAATTTGCTTCAAGGCCCCATCCATTCTTATCTATATTTTCTTCCATCCTTGCGTGTGTTGGACTTATCTGATAATCAATTCAGTGGGATAATAAATGAGCCTACTCACAACATATCTTCTTTTTCTAGTCCACTAAAGTTTTTCTTAAGTGGAAACCACTTGAAAGGACAAGACCTGGTGAGATCAATTTCCAAGATCAATGGAACATTTGAACTCCTTGACCTTTCATTCAATGACTTCGGCTACCTAATGGAAGGTACAAATCTTTCTTATGATTGCAGTCACAACTTTATCAATGCTCAAATTCATGAATTGTGGATGATATCTTGCAATCTTAGTAAATTCCCAGATTTCCTTAGGAACCAAAAGGAATTGACTTATCTAGAACTTCCTAGCAATCGAATTGGTGGTGCCATACCCAATTGGATATGGCAAAAGAATTTGTCACGAGTAGGACTTTTTAACAACTCATTGGCACGTCTGGAATTGCCATTACCTAATCACTTCTTCAACATTGAAATACTTAATCTTCAATCAAACATGATACAAGAGTATCTACCAACAGCTTCCAATCAATCTAATAGTGAGTTTGAGTCTTCCATCTTAGGGAATCTCACATCCCTTCTCTCTAAATCCAGTTTCCAATTTTCAATTTCAGATAACAAATTAACTGGAAAAATCCCTTTCTCAATCTGCAATGCAAGTAATCTTGATTTTTTGGATTTGTCCAATAATCAATTGAGTGGTACTGTCCCAACATGCCTCGGTAGTAGCAACTTGAGGGTGCTAAAGTTAGAGAGCAACAAATTAATTGGAAAAATCCCTTTCTCAATCTGCAATGCAAGGTATCTAGATATTTTGGATTTGTCCAAAGACTTCTTGAGTGGCACTATCCCAACATGCTTGGGCAATAGCAACTTGGGCGTACTAAATTTAGAGAGCAACAAATTAGATGGACCCATTCCTCCCGCTTTCAAAGATGGATGCATTCTACATACACTCAAACTCAATAATAATACGCTTCAAGGAAAAGTTCCAAGATCATTGGGCAACTGCAAGGAACTAAAGGTGTTAGATGTTGGGTACAACCAATTGAATGATACTTTCCCATATTGGTTGGGAAATCTCTCAGCGTTGCAGGTTTTTGTCATGAGATCTAACAAATTTGGTGGTCCCATTGCTCAACTTTCCCAAGCTGATTCTCCCTTTCCAAGCCTACATGTCATTGACCTCTCTTTCAATGGTTTTACAGGAAACTTACCATTGCAATATATTCTTCATTGGAAGGCAATGATGACTGCTGAGAACAATTCAGATTTGAATTATATCAGTTTCCATGAAAAGTTTTCCGACAACTACTATCAAGATACAGTTGCTATTGTATACAAAGGACTATACCTGGAAATGACAAGAATTTTAACAACCCTCGTCACCATAGATCTATCCAACAACAACTTCAAAGGAAAGATTCCAGATGCTTTGGGAAATTTAAAAGCACTTAAGGTACTCAACTTGTCAGGAAATAGCCTCATAGGTCAAATTCCATTTTTTTTAGGGAATCTAAGTGAACTTGAGTCGCTAGATCTTTCAAGAAACAAACTTTCAGGAGAAATCCCAAGGCAATTGACAAGTTTGACCTTTCTTTCAGTCTTGAATGTATCATATAATAACCTCGTAGGAGGTATACCACAAGGGAGCCAATTTGACACCTTTTCAAATGATTCCTATGAAGGAAATGCAGAATTATGTGGGTTGCCTTTGTCAAGGAAGTGTGGAATATCTGATAGAGGATTACCTCCAGCATCAATGTCCCAACAAAATGATGATTCAAAACCTCTACTTGATTGGAAATTTGTCGTAGCTGGGTATTGCTCTGGTTTAATAATTGGATTGGTTGCTGGACAACAATTGTTTTGGAGAAACAACCAATACTTGGGATGTATTTTGAGAATCAGAGGATCCAAGCAGATCAGAAAAGGAAGAAAGAGGAAACACCACAATAGAGGGAAATGAATCAATGTTAAGCTTTGCCTAGATATCATTTTGTCACCTGATGGCTCTGGAATAATGGTGGTTTTTACCTCCTTTTCTTTTTCTAAGGGTTCTGCTGATGGCCATGCCGAAGGTAGTCCCTTAGTTAAAGTTGTGGGTTCCTTCCTCTGCTGATGGCTTTGCCGAAGGTGGAGGTTTGGTTCCCTTTTGTAATAGTTTTTTGTTTGTCTAGTAATCATGTACACCATTGCTTTATTTCTAATATATTACTTTGCTGATCTTAGAAAAAATAAAATAAAAATCAATGTTATGCATTAGAATAAATGAGATTGAGTATTATATCAAAATAAAGTGTTTCCATTTTTCCATTGCATTTTAAACAATGTTGGAAAATTGGGTTTTGACTAGAAAACACACCCAAATCGAAAAAAAAAAAAAAAAAAAGAGATGTCTGATCAAGATTCATGAAAACTCGCCCTATGTGAAAGGAAAACAAAACTCGTGTCAAGTGAACTGCATCTACATTAATTCAATTTTTTGGCCGAGTCTTGGAAAACCCATCAATTTCGGTAAAAATATCAGAAGACACTAAAATGATAAAATAAAGGGAGAATTGCATATATATATTTTTTGGTAAAGAATTGCCTATATCTACTAGATAGCATAAAAAGGATTCTTTGTCGAATCTCTCTTTTATTCATAGGTAATCAATTAACCATTACGAACACTAGGATAGCCTAGTGGTGATAGCTTCGGCTTGTGGAGCTGGCACCTAGGGGAGGAGGTCGTGGGATTGAACCCTGTCATACGCATTGTGTGAGTGAGTGTGTGTGTGTGTGTGTGTGTGTGTGTGTTTTTTATTTATTTATTCTGTACCCACCTGTGGGTTGCCCAGATGGTTAAGGCGATTTGGAGATTGTGTGGATTAGGCGCACGGTCTCAGATTCGATTCCCCATCTATGCATTTGCGATTTAAGTGGAGATCATGGTGGTGGGTTGCTATATTAGTCTCCCCAAGGATTAGTAGAGGTGCGTGTAAACTGGCCCAGACACCTTGGTGAAAAAAAAAAAAAAACCCATCACATATCCTGGGCAATTGTAATGTTAATGTCCCATCAAGTCTAGAGACCAATCATAAAATACAAAGGAGAATATTACTCTTAACGCAAATGATAATATTCCATTCGATATCCTTCGATACAATTTAAATACAGTAATAAGATTTTTACTAGGATTTTCATCACTGCCCCAAGGATTCCATCCATTATTAATAAGATATAAGATATTTGTACTTATACTCACAAAGAGAAAAAGACATTTTGTACACCATAGTTTTAAAAATCGGATCAGATCGATTAAAATCATATAGATGGACATTGGTCATGATCGATCCAATATCAATCTACTGGTATAATCTAAGAGTAAAAATGTCTTGATAACCATTTTTTAAAATGGGGATATATCTGTCTGATCCCGAGCAGGGTTTTAAAATTCAGATCAGATCGGTCAATATGGACTGAATCAGATTTGCTTGGTATTGGCCTTGACCGATCCAATCCCAATACATGGGTATAGTCCAAAGGCAAAGACCTAATACAAACTAATTTTTATGAAAAAAACAGAGATAAATCTGTCGGATCAGTATCGGCCTCGGCCAATCCAAGATCGGTCCGAGTTTTGGAACCTTAATTTCGATACAAATAAAGAAATGAAGTGATGTATAAAGTAGCCCATTTGTTAAAAAATCCAAAAACAAATAGACGAATACGATGAAGGCCCATTTAGTACCACATACAAACTGCCAACCTTGATTCCTTTCATCAATAAGAGAACACCCTTACTGATTTTCATGACTCCACCTTCAGCTGTATACTTGCACCCATTTGAATCAATAGTGCCTAAACTGATGAGATTCTTCTTCAAATCAGGGACATGCCTGACATTAGACAAGGTTCTGACAATGCCATCATACATCTTAATAGTGATCGTTCACATTCCAATAGTCTTACAAGAAGCATTATTTTCCATCAACACAACTCCACCTTGAACTGATTCGTATGTGGAGAACCATTCACGATTGGGACACATATGGTAGGAACAACCAGAGTCAAGAATCCATTCATCCTGTGATCTAACTTTATCATCAGTCACCAAAAGCATATCAGGCTCACTCTCATTTTCAGCAATACTAGCTTCTGCAGAATCATCCCTTTTCTGTTGATTTTGAACACCACCACCTGCCTTCTGCTTATTTAAAAACTTATAGTATTCAGATTTAATATGCCCATTTTTTTCTTACAGTAATTGCAGGTTAAATTCTTGTGCTTAGATTTTGATCTAGCCTTCTTTTTGTCACCATCTGAACCCCTTTCATTCGTTCTCCCTCTAGCTACCAAACCAACACCATCAGATTTATTGGTAGATGTCAACTCATCATCAATCTTTTGCTTGCTTTGCAAATTTATTTTGACATCCTCAATAGAGATTGTCTCTCTACCATAAATCATGGTATCCCTAAAATGCTTATAAAATGGAGGCAGAGAACATAATAATAATAGGGCCAAATCTTCATCGTCTATTTTAACATCTATCCTTTTCAAAATAGTAACAATAGAATTGAATTCAGATATGTGGGATTTAATAGAAGTACCTTCACCAATATGAAGGGTATACAGTTGTTGCTTCAATCTCAACCTATTGGTGAGGGATTTGGTGAGGTAGAGGTTCTCTAACTTCACCCATAACTCTGCAGCCGTTTTCTCTGAGAGAACTTCCTGTAGAACATCATTCGAAAGACACAACTGAATAGCTGAAAGGGTTTTATCATCCAAATCGCTCCAATCATCATCGAACATAGTTGCAGGTTTCTTCGCCTTCCCAAATAGGGTTTTCTTCAAACCTTGCTACGTGAGAACAACTATCATTCGAACCTGCCATAAACTAAAACTGATGTTGCTGTCAAACCTATCAATATCGTATTTCGTTGAAGCCATGGATCGAAGTAACCCAGAGTTGTGATACCAGTTTGTTTGATCAAACACCAAGAAACACGGATAATAAAGAGACAATAGATCCGTACGACAGAGATTTAATGAGGTTCACACACCAGGGTGGTGTGCTACGTCCTCGGGCGAAGAAGAAGATGATTCACTATGCAGAGGAGAAATTACACTCTAGCAGCGGCGAGGAAAAACTCGCCCTAAAACCCTAGCTGCGTGAAAACTCTGGAATACAATGACTTTCTCAACAAGCAACAGTACATTATATATATTCTCCAAATCATGGTTCGACCCATCGGGTCGAGGTAGATCCGGTCGAACCTACGCCCCCGCACCCCCATATGAGATCAGTGATGGGCTCCGAGCTTGGGCCTATCGGCCCAAGCCCTCTGCTTCTATCATAGATCTCAGAAAATTTTCCATTCGGGTCGCCACCAAAATATGTCGAATCGGGTCAATTGTCAAAACGGGTCAAGAATTCGAGACAAACTTAACATCATCATTTCTAAAAGTTAAGTGCAGCTTGCATGATTAAGACTTGATCCTACAAAACAAAGATGTAATGCAGTGCACACAACAGTGATTAATGGATAAAAAGAATCACTCCTCTCTCTCTTTCTCTCCCTTCTCTCTCACACATATCCACAAACACACATAGTACATTCAACTACTCGTCTTTAAAATATATATAGCAATCAGAAAAAGTGTAAACCTTTATCTGTTTGGACTGCTGCTTGTGGGTGCCATAAGTTGATAAGCTACAACATATAACTTGGTAATTTCCTGTCGTGTTCAGAGTTCATTCACTTCACCAAACATTCAAGAACTCAATGTTGCATAAAACTAACATACTCATCAATCACCCAATAAAATCTGTCAAATTGTCGCATCTTTCAGCCACAGGAATGAACAGAAATATCGGAAGAGTAAATAATACAGAACCAATAAAAATCAAGATAAGGGTTATTTAAAGACATAAAACCCAAGAAACCCACTTCTCTAGAGACCGATTAAACCCAAACCAGTCTATTACTAAGAAGAAAACATGAAATTTAAATCCAGTTCTTCCCATTTACATTTTGTTATATCATTTCTCCCACATATGAGTAGAGAAGGAAAAATGAAACCAAAGGATTTTGCCGGAAAGAATGGAGATCTCACTTGAAACCGAGAAAATACGACTTTGCGGTTGAGAGTGAATGGTAGCGCCACCAAATCCAACTCCAACTCCTGTAGGCGAGAGCTCGAGAGACTAAGCATCAGCCAACGAGACATTGAGAGGGAACAGGGGAGGGGTAGTGAGTCGCGAGAGGGTGAGAGAAAGAGGTGAGTAGGGTTTTTATTTTTCTTCCTATTTTGGTTGGTAAATGAAAATGGAAATTTTAATGTTTAAGTAGAATTTTTTTCACATGGAAAATATATTTCCCCTATAATCAAACATTAAAATTTATTTCCCAAGGGAAATAAATTTCACTTTACATAAAAAATTTGCATTCCCCTTGCAACCAAACGAAGCAAATAGAAATCCTACCACGATCATATTATGGCAATTATTGTTGGTATGGGTGGGTATCCTCTCTTGACTTACACATGAAAAATGACTCTAACGTGCGATAAATTTTCCTATTGACCTCTTTCTCATCACTAGATCACACAAAAGGGTGATTTTTATACCTATTCTTATTTTACCAGAGTTCCTTCCGTTGGGAGCCCAAACTAGGCCTTCTGGACTTGCCCTTGGCAGGGAGATGAATACTGGTTCTTATATGAACTGGAAAAGTGGGCCGAAGCACTAGGGGCAAAAGAGAATCCATATCATAAATATATGACAATGCCACTAAGTAATACCTATAGCACTACTGGGCTGGTGTGGGACGAGTTTACACGTGGAAGCAGCTCAACTTCCCTCCTTTTACAGTAGAGAAAGGTAGGGTAGACACTACTCCTATGTTGGCTTGTATAAGTACCAAGTTCATTGCACCGATGATAAGTTGCCATTTCCATTCCGTGCCATTTCAAGATGGCGTCTAGGGTTTCCTCTCTGGAGATTACGGTGATATCTGGAGACCAGGATCATCGGGGTTTGGAAGGTAATGGCAGATTGCTCCCAGGAACTGCCGATCCCTTTCTTCTTGCTGAATCTCATCTCATCCAAGGAAGAGTACCACCCAGGACTACTGTTATGAATGATGTTTCTGATGCAGCTGCTGAATCTACGAACCCACAAGCACGATTATCTTATGCGCCGCTGTTGGGGGTGCTACGCCAGATAATCCCACATCTGTGGCTTCATCCCTCCCAGCAATTGATAATCTACCATCTCCTACCAAGGTCGAGAGCTTGACATGTATTCGGATTCCTCAAGCAGCGTATCTAAGACAACTAAACAAGCATAAGTTTGCTCTGCTAGGAAGAATAAATTTTCGAACCATATCCATGGACTCTCTGCGGTCGCATGTCAGATCCTCTTGGGCTCTCAAAGAGGATGTGGGTCTCATGTCCCTAGGTAAAGGTTTTGTCCTCTTTCGATTCTCATCGGAAGGAGATATGATGAGCATATGGAAGCGTGGTCTGATCAAGGTTGAGGGCCAGTTTTTGCGTTTTCAGAGGTGGAGGCCAGAGTTTAAAGTGGACGATGGAAATATTACTCATAGGCTAGTCTGAATTAGATTTCCCAATCTCCCTCAGGAATATTGGGATGAAGGAGTACTTCTTGAAATGGCCAAGGCGGTTGGAAGACCTATTGCTATTGATCGCAGAACCAAAGATTCTTATTACGGCCACTACGCGCATATATGTGTTGATCTAGATGATTCACAACCTCGCGTGGAGGAAATTTATGTCGAAAGAGAGCAAGTGTCCTCTTCCGATCTGTTTATTTTTAAGCAAGTGGTGGAATTCGAAACCCCTCCATCCAGATGTGTGTTATGTCATCGGTTTGGACATAGTACTGAGGGCTGCCCTTCGAAAAGAAGCGACACCTCTCTGCAGGAAAACGCTCCAGAAGAACAGCGGAGAGTTTGTATGAGACGGGAGTGGCATCCTCATCACCCTCCACCGGAAGGGGTTCAGCTTGCTATGGAGACGCCGCCGCCGGCAGCGGCTCAACCAGTAGAGGAGCAGCATACGGTGGGAATTCCTAATTTCAGGAAAATAACGCCCAATTAGGGAATGCGTTAGAGCATGGCTCTCCTCAACTGCAGTTTCCTTCTATGAATGGGATTCCTTCTATGACAGCTGCGGAGAATATCCTCAAATCCAGTTTTTTCAAATTTGCCAGCAAATAATGCACACGTCTCCTATTTTTCAAATCCTATGTTTCCTATTTTGAGGATTTCAAGCGACAATGGGATTGAAAATATGGATGCGGTTTCTGACCCAGGATCAAATGGGTCAAGCAATGCCCAGTCAGTTTCAGATGAGCCAAACGTGGAGGGTTTTAACCCGGAGGAAGGCCAGCTGGAGATTCTCCTCCATGCGCATGAGGATTTGGAAGTTTCTTTGCAGCCTGAGCTAGCTACTGCTGCTATTGAGGTTGCCGATCATGGTCGAACATCTATTGTTCACCATGATCTATCCATGCAATCCCCCTTGGCTGCGGAGGATTCTTTCACTACTGTCACATGAAGGAAAGGCAAGGCTAGAGAGGGGGCGATATCATCTGTTGCTCAGGGCCAGCAGACTAGGCAAGGAGGCAGAGAGAAGACTTTGGTCTTGAATAATGGGGAGGGTGCCACTCGTCGCACCACTAGGCACTCTAATAAATCCATTCGCCAATGGAGTGCATGTTCTGGAATATTAGAGGGGTCGGCAACGATCGTGCTCGTGCAGCGTTGCGGGCTCTTGTTAAAGAGTAGAATCCGTCTTTCCTGTGTATTGCTGAGCCCAAAATCAATCCTACTAAATATCCAAATAGATTCTTCCGCTCCCTGGGCTTCTGCTCAGATTTTATTCATAATTCCAGAGACGTCTCATCTCCAAATATTTGGTTTTTTTGGAAGGAGGTTAACGGTGCAAAATTTTTTATGTCTATCATCCATGCAAATTGTTTTAGAGCAGCTAGAAGGCCTCTTTGGTGTGATCTCTGTGGCCTAGCTGGTTTGGAAATCCCTTGGCTTGTTATGGGTGATTTCAACACTTATTTATTCTCCCATGAGAAGAGGGGTTGGGAATATTTAACTCTGGTTCCTCAAATGATTTTTCGTCTTTTATGGATGCTACCTCTCGTTTTTTGCATCCCTTCCACTGGATTAAAATTCTCTTGGTCAAACAATAGAAGACTGGGCAGCGCTAGTGTAGTTCTCTATCGTAGTCTCTGTAACCAAGAATGGCTTGATGTGTTCCTGGGTGTTCTCAACGAATCCTCCCTCGCAACTATTCAAATGGCTTAGAGAAGGGGATCGCTGCTCAAAGTTCTTCCACCTTTCAGCAAAGATTCAAAAAAATAGAAACATGATCAGAGAGCTTCAGGATGTGAATGGCGATATCCTGACTGAGGGGGATGCTATTGGCCAGCGGCTAGTTTCCCAATTTGAAGAATTTGGCAAAAAGGGAGTCTCTGCATTTCATGCTACGGTATTAGATGTTATCCCTGAGATTCTGACTAATATGGATAATGATAGTCTCTCTGAAATCCCTTCGGCTACTGAAATAAGTTGTGCAGCTTGGGATCTTGATCCTTCCAGTGTGCCTGGTCCTGACGATTTCCCTGGAGTCTTCTATACCACTTGCTGGGATATGGTTGGTAATGACGTTTGTCATGCTATTCAGAATTTTTTCTTTGAGGGGATTATTACTAAAGGAGCAAACAATAACTTTCTCACTTTGATCCTTAAAGTAGATAATGCTTGCAAAGTGGGTCATTATAGACCTATTGCTATTTGATCCGAGCTCTCTCCTTCTCCGATTGGTCTCTGAAGAGCAAGCAGCTTTCCAGAAAGGTAAGGTGATTTTCTCAAACATTGGAGTTGCGTCCGAACTTGCTAACATGGTCTCAAAAAAGTGCTATGGAGGTAGCATAGGTCTAAACTTGACATTCAAAAAGCTTTTGACACTATAGAGTGGAACTTCCTATTTGCAGTTATGAAAAAGTTTGGTTTTAACCAAACCTGGCTAAGATGGATCAAGGAAATTTTTATTTCTACTAGGATCTCTGTTCTTGTTAATGGTGGTCCTAGGGGTTTCTTTGGTGTTGAGAGATGCCTTCGTCAAGGGGACCCTCTGTCTCCCATGCCTTTTATTCTGGCTGAAGAAGTCATTTGCCGTGGCCTTAGAGACCTAAGGGCTAAGGGCTAAGGGCGTATAAAGCTGATTCCAGGTCCAAGGAATGTTTACACTCCTTCTCATCTCCTCTATGCTGATAACTTGTTGATATTTATGAGTGCAGATTTGAATCAGAAGTATAAAAACATTCCTAGAGTTGTATCAAGCCTTTTTCAGGGCATCACATCAACCTTGAAAAAAGCAAAATATTCCTGAGCTCCATCCCGGCAGACCACAGGCGCAGGATAAAAGAAATTCTTAACATTCCAAACCGTGACTTCCCAACGTAGTACTTGGGCGTTGATATTTTTAAAGGTCGAGTTAGGAAGGAAAGGATCCTCCCTTTGGCTGATAACTTCAAAGCCAGGCTCGCTGGATGCAAAGGAAGACTTCTTTCGCTGGCAGGGAGAGTGGAGCTGGTAAAGACTGTCATGAGTAGCATTGCTTGCATAATTTCTCTGTCTACCTTTGGCCTATCTCGTCTATTGCCCAAATGGAGTGATGGATCAGGAACTTTATCTGGGGTGGGGATGCAGATAGCTCTAAATCAATTACAGTAATGTGGGACAAGGTTTGTAAGCCAAAAGATGAAGGGGGTTTAGGCATTCGCCGATTAAGGGATGTCAACCTCGCATTGATTGCAAAGCTCTGCTAGTATATTCGCTCTGATTCCTCGGAATTTGCTTTGTTCTGTAGAGGAAGATTTATGACAAGCAAACGCAGCCTAAAGAGGTATCCTCTTTCCTCATCTATTATCTGTGGCCTTAGAAAGGTTTGGGAGTTTGTTTCTGACTCTGAAAGGTGGATTGTTGGAGATGGATCCAACATCAAATTCTGGTATGACCGCTAGGTTGGTGCTACTCCTCTGTTGGACAATATTAATCCCCTTCATCCTATTGTTGGCAGCCCCTCGTTGCTAGTCTTTGAATTTTTAGTAGATGGTAATTGGAATATTCCTGCGCTTCAATCTATGCTTTCTCTTAAATCTTGTGATTGTGTTGCAAAGATTCCTATTCCATCTGTGGATGTGCTTGACAGTCGAATCTAGTCCTTAATAGAATCAGGTAAGATCTTTGTCTCTTTATCTTGGGAAAAGCTAAGAAACAAAAATCCAGTAAATGGTTGGTGGCGCATGATATGGCAGAAAAATCTTCATCCAAGATTCTCTATTTTTGGATGGCGCCGAGTGCAAGGATGTCTACCAACAGATGATTTGATCTCCGTCAAAGCCGTCCCTCTTGTCTCCAGGTGTAGCCTTTGTGGTAATCATGGGGAAAGTTTCCAGCATATTTTCTTGGAATGTGAGTTCTTTGTGAATATTTGGACCTCTCAGTTGAGCTGCTTTGATCAGAGATGGAGTGGTTTTCCTTCAATCGAAAACCTTTTCTCTTGGTGGAAGAGAAAGCAACAGTTGTGCACTGTAATATGTTGTGGCTTTCTCTGGTCATTTTTGTTCCATTCCACATATGGCAGAGAGAAATCGAAGAAGATTTGAAGAGATTTCCATGACTAAAACCTAGATTTCATAAATTAATTTTGAAGGATCTCTGTGACTTCTCAGTGGTTCACCCAGAGTAAGTTAAATTGGTTGTAGATCTTCTCTTAACAAAAAAGCTGAGCATCTCCACCTCCCTACCTCGTGCTAGGAGTATTCAGGAATGTCGCTGGGCAGCCCCATCTAATGGTTTTTTCAGGCTCAACATCGATGGATGCTCCCTTGGAAATCCAGGTCGTTCAAGAGCCAACAGAATTATTAGGGACGGGAATGGATCCAATAGGATTTGCTTTGCAATTATGAGGGTGTTAGTTCCAATTTCATGGTTGAATTTGCAGCCTTTTTTCATGGTCTGAAATGTGCAGTTTGGAGAGGCTAAAATAAATTATGGATTGAGTGTGACTCCCAATCAGTAGTGACCTATATAATAAATCACAAAATCCTTTGGTGTTTTTAGCAACAATGGAGATTCTTCAGGCGCTACCTAGATAGTTCGGAATGGGTGATAATTCACTGCTACAGAGAGATAAATTCAACTGCTGACAAATTGGCAAAGCATGCTGCTAAAAGTTGTTCCTCAAACACATGGGAAGTTGCTCCGAATTTTATTATTTCTGATCTGCAATGGGATTGCCAGAATAGGCCTAGATTCAGATTCATGAAATCTTTTGATTTCAGTGTTGCTTTGTTTTCTTTCTCTGTTGATGGCAATGTCGAAGGTGGAGGAAGTTCACAAAGCGTTCATTTTGTATCCTTCTTTTTTCACATAGTAATACACTTTTGCTGAGCATTAGCAAAAAAATAAAAAGCACCAAGTTCATTGCCTTGCATGCTGAAGCCACTGGAAGCACATACAAGCCTTTTCATTTCAGGAGGAGGGTCGTAGAGCGATCGAAGCCCTCTGCTCCCTTCCCTTGTGAATTTGATGGTACAAGGGTGATCCTAGTTGAGTCGGCCTAGGCAGGAATCTTTGACCTGTAATAAAGATTCAAAACTCCGTAAGGGGCGACGGGAGATGCTGCCCAACCCTCACCGCTTGTGTTAGATAGTTGAGGTTATTTTAATTGAACTATTACATTTATACCGCATCCCAAATAGGAAAAGTATATATTTGCTCATGAGAAAAAAATGTTTATTATTAATGGAAGAATGGATATTACCCGTTAGAGTGTGTCTATACCTAGATACAGTGGGTGTGAAAAGACCACACTGTCTTCTATTGAAGATGCTTCGACACTAACGTGTATCTTCATTAACGGGGTAGTGGTCTAGTGCTCATTATTGGCATATAAGATATCTCCATTAACTACTTGACCTAATAAAGGGCCTTTTCAGGTCCATGCATGATGATGTGTTGGAAAAGTGAACCCAAAGAAAAAATTGGCCGACTTGAATGCAACCACCACTTAAGTGTCTTTCGATTCAAACTTTTGAAAGATTATTTTCTTGAATATTTTTCTTCTTTCTCATAAAATATTTAAATTAATAAAATAAGATATGAGAAGGGGATTGCTGCATGGCTTTGTAGCCTTGTGTCAATGTGGAGGCCAATGGGAGACAGACACGGGCATCCAAGGGGAGGGACAGGGTGGTCATTTCACTATCCAATGTGACACATAAAGTTGTGGAGAGGGATAGGCACACCGCTGCATGCGGTTAGTTAATGGGTAGCGGAAGGGATATCATACAAGAGGGATAGGGAGTCATTTCAAAGGAAGAGAGATAGAAATAACACACGATATCCTACAGCATGCGGATGGTGTGCCCAGTCTTTCCCATAAAGTTGAATCAATTTTCAAGCATTTTCAATGGATAGCTATTGTTGGCCTTTTGTGGAGAAAGGGATTCCAGAATGTTAATGGTTCACACTAAAATATATATTTTTTTATTCATTGTTTTGTATTTAAAATCATTGTTTGCATTAGCATGTAAGATTATTTTGTAAATCACATAGGAGTAAATTGTCACTTCACAGTCCAATATAGATAAGCAAACTATCTTAGCTAGTGATCCATCTGATTCTGCTATATGGGTAAAATGATGTGGTAATTTCAACTATTGGATAGATCAAACAACTTGGATATGCCACTTGTGGAATTTTGAATACAACTTTTACCATATATTCCAATATATGTTTGACATATATCCCTATGTATGTCTATAGTCAACTTTTTTTTTTCTTTTCAATAGTAAGTCACTAGCAAAGAAGGCATCTAAGGCTGGTACTTCAGAGTTCTCAGTGGTTTTTCTGGATAATATTGTTGTTGATCTTGAGAATAATGCTATGAATAGGCATAGATTTAGATTCAGCTAGGTCGCTCGCTTGCTTTCTTTGCTGATAGCCATGTTGAAGGTGGAGTTTGCAAGTAAACCTAAAAGTTTCTGCTTTGTTCTTTTGGTTTTCCCTTGTTGCTCTTTATTTCTTTCTTAAAAAAAAAAAAAAAAAAAAAAAAAAATTAAAAAATTAAAAAAAAAAATAACAAACAAACAAACTAGCGAAGCAGGAATACTAGATAGAATTGTCACTAATTAGCACTATTTAAGTCTTCAAGATAGTTGACCAGGATTTTTTTTTTTACTTGACTTCGAGTCAATAGACTCGAGAATTGGCTTGATTTTTCAACAATAGTTCCCACTAAGTTAAATAATTAAGGATTGAGTTTTTCCATTCACCATGGTTCATCGATATTATACAATAGCAGTGAGGGGAGGTATGGGGAGAGAGGGGGTCACATAAGTAAGTTTCCATCGGTCAGCCACCTATGAAAGAAAATTTTGTACAATAATTAATACGCATGATAATAAACGCGTGTTGAAAAGTGAACACAAAAATAAATAATGGCCGGCATGAAAACGATCACAACTTAAGCTTTTTTCTAGTCTTTGGAAGGATATTTTCCTACTGTTTCCCTTATTCTATCGTAAAATATTTGGATCAATAACATTAGATACATAAAGTTGAGTCAATTTTCAAACGACTTTAATGGGTAAATGGATTTGGCTTCCAAAGTTTTGTGGAAAAATGGATTTGTGAATGTTAATGTAAATGGATAGTTGGGTGTGACAATGTAATCTGTGAGGAAGGGATCCAATGTTTCATCGAAATTTTTAAAACATGAAGGTAGTCACAGAATAGAAATTTCAATGTTATATGGAAGTAACTAATCAATATGGCGTAGCCCATGGGGCATAATTTGATTAAGAGAAATCTAATATTTGAAGTCCCACCATTAAGAAAAAAAGAAGACAATTTATATTTTTCTTTTATGGTGGGTGGGAGAAGAGAATTCCATCATGAATACCATAATAACTTTTTTTTTTTTTTTAATTAAAAATGTCCGAAGTATTTTTGGTATTGTTCTTAAAGTCCCATCCAAACATAATAACCATGCAATGATTTCTCGAACCAACCTACCTCCATTAGAGCTTTGATGTTGATCCGGGTTTCTAGATTAGGGTCCAATAGCTGAGAGATTATCCATCTCGTGGGCTTCGAGAACCACGATAGGAACTGAAATTCTTAGTGGCAAATCTTTTGGTTCATAACGGCAATATTGGAATCATTGAAAGGGAGAAATCTGGCGAGGCAGGCAAAGAGGATGATGCCCCATGACCAACCATTGACTTTTTTATCCTTCCTATTGAGCAATTAGAACATGCGATCATTAGAAAGTAGCACACAAATAAAATAAACGGTTTATGACCACAAATCACAAATAGGTCTTGAGTAATTTGAGGTTTGTGATTTATTTTAATTTATAATAAATAAAAATTGGTATTATAAATCATACCAAATATCAAAAATAGAAATAGGTCAAATAAATACAAATAGAAATCAAATCAATAAAAAAAAAGGCAATTTATATTTTTCTTCCATCGTGGGTGGGTGAAGAGAATTACATCATGGAGTGCCATAATAACCTATTTTTTTATTGAAAAATGTTCGAAGTTTTTTTGGTATTATTGATAGAGTCCCATCCAAACATTAGAACCCATACTGCATGAAGAAAAACTTAGTTCTTTAAAAAAAAGGATTCAATTTAAGTACCATAAAGAAAAGTACATGCTGAAATTAAAGGGTGTACATATCAATGCTTAAAGAATCATGCATTTTTTGTTTTGGTCAAGCTATTCCTAGACTTTTCCCGGACACTTAGTGTAATATTTTCATATTTTTATTTTGGGAGAGGGTTCCCTAAAAGGTAGCGTAGCCGTTGTGCCAACATGGGGTCAATGGGAGCGTATGTGGAAGCATCGATAGGGGTGAAATTTCAGCTTTTTATGAGGAGCAGGGGTGATCATATCTCCCCCTCGGTGTCTAGGAGCATGGGCCTTTCAAGCTTCGTTTTCTCTTTTATGTTTTAGTGGAACTTTTTGTATTTTAAAAATCATTGATTCACATAAATAAAAATAAGATTGGGGAAAAAGAATGGTCCCTGGTTGTGCCCTCTACACCAAGATATAGGGAGCGCAAAAGGATCACTTTGCCCCCGTGTGGTCGATTCCTGCTTGCTTTCCCATTGACGCGGATACTGGAATAGTAGCCACATGACCAGGTACCATTCTATCACCCATAAATTTATTTGGGGAGGGGGGGTATTGCGGCCAGGTCATATGGTTCCCATGCTAACATAGCCAATAAAAATGCAAGCACGGGCATCGACCATGGGGATGAGGTGATCATTTCACCATTCATTGAGTTTAGGCGTAAGAGTGCATGACTCGGCAACGTTCTTTTTCCTAAACAATAACCCATAATTACACAATGAAGTATTATAATTTATAATAATAAAAAAATCCCTCAAAACTATTGTCCAAGTCTTTGTTTTATTATATTTATATTTTTATTTGACTTCGAGTCAAAACTGGATTCCAACAGGATTCCAAGAATGGTTCCCAATTCGAAATTTTAATTTGTGTTGGTAAGGTCTAGACTTTTAGAAAGAATCCAAATGTGACCACAAGGGTTTGCATGACGGCAACTTGAGTTCAGGTCACTGTTAGTTAAAATGCGTTTTAAACGCGTTCCCCTATTTTTGCCGTTTAAAACGCGTTTTCCCGTATGCTATTATACAATCCGGAAAACGGCAAAAGAATCCGTTTTAAACGTGTTTTAAACGCGTATCCGTTTTTTAAGGGTAAAATAGGAATTTTATTAAAAAAAAAAAAAAAAAAAAAAAAAAAAAAACTATTAGTAAAAGTGAAGAGTGAAGACAATATGGTACTTGGTTTTTTGTTTTTAACTTCCATACTATCTATAGGAAAAAAATCTCATCTTTTTATAACCCATTGAGTAAGGAGAAGCTAAAGCTAGCAACATCTCATTTTCTTGTAGCCCATTGGGCTATTTTATCTTGGGACTCCTAGAGCTTTTGGAATATTAGATGCATGTATACAAGTAATAATCTCTCCAATTGCATGAGTATACTACCGTTTTTTTGGTTTCGTTTTTTTGAAAACTACACGTTTAATACTCGTACCTTTCGTTTACGTCCGTTTTCCGTTCTCTATTTTTTTGACCGTACCGTTCATCGTTTTTATCTGTTTAAAACCCATACCGTACGTTTCCGTTTTTTTACCGTTCCCGTTTTAACTAACAGTGTTCAGATTGCATTTGTGTTTCTTTTGAGCTCTAACTAATAGGATCTTATCAAATCTGGCATCAATGGGCAAACAATTCAGCAACATACAGGCATGACTTAAATCTTTTGTGCCATCTATGCCGTCCACAGGATTCTCAATGTTATTCATGTTTTGATTTTGAGTTCATGGTTTGTCATTTTCTTAGCCATCACACACCAAGTCTTCAACACAGTAATGAAAACAAAAGTGAAAGTCGACAAGACCATTAGAAAAAAAAAAATTGCACATTCATAGAAGCTCTCGTGTTTCATGTAAAGCAATAATGCAATCCAATGGCATACTTTTAAAATTATCTATCATGCCTTAAAATCCTATGGGGTCCACCTAAACTATCTTGTGTCTATAAATACGAAGGCTCTCATCAATCGTTACAAACCTCTCCTTTGTTCCATCTGAAGGCAGAGAAATATGTCATCGTGGTGGTGTTTCTTTATCTTCTTGTTATTCTCTCTAT
The DNA here is from genome assembly GCF_013358625.1 of Macadamia integrifolia. NCBI lineage: Eukaryota > Viridiplantae > Streptophyta > Magnoliopsida > Proteales > Proteaceae > Macadamia > Macadamia integrifolia. The sequence continues at coordinate 31,744,707 of NC_056570.1, read as the reverse complement.
TTCAAATTTGTTTCCTTTCTTCTCCTTCTCCTCCATATTTATGTTTCCATGATGATAGGCATGCTTTGCTACAACTGATGCAAATGCACTATCATTTTCATCCAAAATCCAAACACCATCCTTTCAAGTCTTGGAATTTGTCCAATACTAACTGCTGCTTCTGGGAAGGCATCACCTGCGATGTCACCACTGGTCATGTAGTTGGCCTTGACCTCCCTCATTCATCACTCTATGGTTCTATCCATTCCAATAGCAGTCTATTCCATCTTCGTCATATTCAAATGCTCAACTTCTCTAGTAACCATTTTTCAGGGCAAATTCCATCACAAATATCACAATTAACGGATTTGGTTTCCCTTGATCTTTCTTTGAACTATTTTGGGGGCCAAATCCCATCTGAAATTTCACGGTTGACCAAGTTGGTTTTCCTTGACCTCTCTTTAAACTTCCAACTTGAAATCCCTAATTTGAGAGCGTTTGGTAAAAAACTATCTAGGTTGAGTGAATTGCGTCTTGATGGGGTGGACTTGGCAGCTCAAAAAAATTGGGATTAGTGTCGTCACTTGTCATCCGCACTACCTAACCTTCATGTGTTGTCAATGATTGATTGTTCACTTACAGGCCCCTTGGATGCATCTATCTCAAGCTTTCATTTCCTCTCGGAGCTCAACCTTAACTACAACCAAAATCTCTCTTCCACAGTGCCAAGTTCTTTGGTGAACCTCACTTCTTTGACTGTCTTTAGTATCGTGGATTGTGGATTCCATGGAGTTTTTCCGAGCAATGTTTTCCTTCAACCTAACCTGACACTGATTCATTTATCAGGTAATCCTCTCCTCTCAGTTCAGTTACCAGAATTCCCTGAAGTCAACAACAGTTCTCTTCAATATTTGGGTGCCAGAGGCACGAAATTCCAAGGGCAGTTTCCAAGTTCAGTTGGGAATCTCAAGTTTTTGAAGATATTGTATCTCGGGAATTGCAACTTCTCTGGGGCACTCCCACCTTCTCTTGCAAACCTTAGCCATGTTACCGAATTGGATCTTTCAGGGAACAGTTTCAGTGGTCAAATTCCTTCCTTCTTCCCAGATTTCCTTAGGGACATCAAGTCATTGAGTTATTTAGATCTCTCTAGTAATAGAATTGATGGTGCAATACCCAAATGGATATGGCAATTACAAAATTTGTCATATCTAGACCTTTCTAACAACTCCTTGACAGGTCTGGAATTGCCATTACCACCTACTAATCACTCCTTCAACATTGAGTATCTATATCTTGACTCAAACAAGATACAACACTGTCTTCCAACAGCTCCATGCTCTTCACAGACATTCAATCAATCTAACAGTGATCAATTTGTGTCTCCAATCTTAGGGAATCTCACATCCCTTCTCTCCAAAGCCAGAATCTTTTCAATTTCAGTGAATAAATTAACTGGAAAAATCCCTTTCTCAATCTGCAATGCAAGTAATTTGAAATATTTGGATTTGTCCCATAACCAATTGAGTGGTCCTATCCCGACATGCCTTGGCAGTAGCAACTTGAAGCTACTAAGTTTAACGGTAAACAAATTAGCTGGAAATATCCCTTTCTCATTATGCAATGCAAGTAATTTGGAGTTTTTGGATTTGTCCTTTAACCAATTGAGTGGCATTATCCCAACTGGCCTTGGCAATAGCAACTTATTGGGGGTATTAAGTGTAGAGAGCAACAACTTAGTTGGAAATATCCCTTTCTCGATCTGCAATGCAAGTAATTTGTATCTTTTGAAATTGTCTGATAACCCATTGAGTGGCACCATCCCAACATGCCTTGGCAGTAGCAACTTGGAGGTACTGTATTTAGAGAACAATAAATTACATGGTCCTATTCCTCCGATATTATTTAGAAGCGGATGTCGTCTACATTCACTTAAACTCAATGGAAATATGCTTCAAGGACAAGTTCCAAGATCATTGGCTAACTGCAAGAAATTGGTGGTGTTAGATATTGGGGACAACCAGTTGAACGATAGCTTCCCATATTGGTTGGAAAATCTCTCCCAATTGAGTGTTCTTATTATGAGGTCTAACAACTTTGTTGGTTCCATTGGACAACTCTCCCATGTAGATTCTCCCTTTCCAAACCTACTGATTTTGGACCTCTCTTTTAATGCTTTTACGGGGAATTTACCATTGCAATATATTGTTCATTGGAAGAGGATGATGACTGATGTCCATGTTGAATTATATAAGTTTTGAAGCTTATCTTGACACAGTTGATATTGTGGATAAGGGTCTACACATCAGCCAGTTTCATATTGCAACAACTTTCACTACTGTAGATTTATCCAACAACAAATTCAATGGAGAGATTCCAGATGCAATGGGCAACTTAAAATCACTTATGCTGCTCAACTTGTCAGGAAATAGCCTCATGGGTCGAATTCCATCTTCGTTGGAAAATCTAAGCAATCTTGAGTCATTGGATCTTTCAAGAAACAATCTCTCAGGACAAATACCCAGTCAATTGACAAGTTTGACATTCCTATCGATCTTGAATCTGTCTGATAATAACCTCGTAGGAATTATACCACAAGGCAAGCAGTTTGACACTTTTTCGAACACTTTCTATGAAGGTAACACAGGATTATGCGGTTTCCCATTGTCAAGAAAGTGTGGAATTACAGATGGAGCATTGCCTCCAATCTTGACATTGCAGCAAGAGGAAGATTCAACACCTTTACTTGATTGGAAATTTCTCGTAGCTGGATATTGCTCTGGTTTAATAGTTGGACTAGTCATAGGACAACAATTTTTTTGGAGAAACAACCGATTCACTGCATTTTGTTTGAGAATCAGAGGATCCAAGAAGAGAAAAGGGTTAAAGAGGAAACACAACATCAGGAAGAAATAAATGGGATTTACTTGGGGGTCATTATGTAAAATCGTTTCTTTGTTTTGCTTAAATCTTTGCTATTGGGGGGGGGGTATTA